>NW_015112923.1:353781-367741 GCF_001443285.1 Poecilia latipinna
CCTGTTGGAAGGAGGGGGGCTTTGGTTATGTCAACAATTAACCATTGTAAGGGGGTTAAGGGTGGTCTATAATGAGACATGGAAAGTCTGATGTAGCTCTGACCTGGCATTTGGAAGTTATTGCACATTCATGTTTCATGGAGAAAAGTCAAAGTTTGACACGTAGCCACGCCCACATGCTTTGATGTACGAGAATTCTTTTGATAACTTTTCATCTACAATGTCTGAACAGTGTGCTGAGTTAGTTTGAAGTCTGTATCTCAAAAGCTCTAGGAGGAGTTCGATCAGATGCGAAGTGTATGAAAAACAGGAAATGGCGGGTTTTATCCAAAATGGCCGACTTCCTGTTGGGTTTGCACCATGGGTCCAAGAGACTTTTTTGTACATCCTGACAAGATACACATGTGTACCCAGTTTCATATTTCAAGGTTAAAACATGGCTTGGGGCTGATCATTTAAAAAATTCTAGGGGGCGCTGTAGAGAAATTAGGCCACGCCCATCAACGACTGTTATGTATTCCTGTTCGGGGATGGATAAGGATGCATCCTAGTGAGTTTGGTGCAGCTGGACTCAAAATTGTGGGATCTAGAGCCAATCGTATAGCAAATGCGTTGCTATACGATTGGCTCTATAGCAATTGCATAGCACTTCGCCACGCCGCCACGCCCACCTCCTCCATCAAAAACAAACGGGGTTGGAATCCACAACACACCAACATGTTTTCTGTCTGTGGACATAGTTTCATGTTGATTAGGTCAAAGGGGTCAGAAAGGGACCGTTCAGAGTAAAACATGACACTTCCTGTTATCAGGGGGTGTGGCCTAAGTGATGTCATCAATTGACCATTGGGTATTGTAGGGGACCCGACGATGATCAATCACTGAAAGTTTGGTGCCTCTCAGAGTTTTTGTGTAAGAGTTATGACAGTTTCGTGTTTCATGGCGAATAGGTTAACTTTGACCCCAGGAAACCCCCCTTTATCAGGCACGAAAACGCAAACCTTTGATAACTTTTAATCAGCCATGCCATATGAACGATCTGACCGAGTTTGAAGCCGATCGATCGAAATCCCTAGGACAAGTTCGATCAAATGCGAACCCTGTAAACGGCCAAAATCGGGTCAAAATTGGAACTTCAATCCAAAATGGCCGACATTCTGTGATACTTGCACTATGACATTAATTGTAAATTCTGAGTGTCTTGGGGAGCTCTACAAGTGTACCGAATTTCAAGTCTCTACGATGAAGTAAGGTAATAGGAAAGGGTCTTTTGAAAGTTGCTAGGTGGCGCCGTTGAGCTGTTTCCTATGCGATTTTTGCATTGACCTTAAAATACGTAAATTTTTCACAGTCTCAATGCGCCCGCCAAGTTTGGTAAGTTTTTGAATATGATAAAGCCTCCAAAAAGCCAATTTATTTTACGGAAGAATAATAATTTACAGTACAATTTCAATAGGCCTTCGCAGCGCTTAGCTGCTCGGGCCTAATAAAAGTAAAATGCAGATCCAAGTCATAGTGTAAAAACCTTACAGCATGTAAAACATAAACATATTCTTAAAAAGTATATAGAAGTAAGAAAGTCACACAAAAGGCACAAAATAACTCAGGACAGTTTTAAAACGAATCTATTCTCTAAACTAGATGAATTCAGTGAATCATGGCTGTGATCGTCTGCCAGGTTTGAAGAACAGCAGGAAGCGGTCTTGTTACTGCTCAGAGTAAAAAAGTATTAAACAACATCTGTTCATAAAGCACGAACAACTCTGAAGTTCTGTGACTCCCTGGTTGCAGGGATTATTTGCCACCCAACCATCTAAATCCCACTTTTAGTAATCTGTTGCGTTGCCATGTTGCTGCAGCCTGCAGTGAGCTGGTCACGCCCTCTCTGGACCGCAAGCCGACCAGCTTTGTGGCCGTCAGCTGCACCACACCGCCGCAGGCCTTCTGGACTAAGCATGCCCAAACCGAAATCATAGAGGTAACAGGAAACAGTTTGCGCTGACTTCCTGGGAGCTCTGTGAGACTTTTACCACCTCCTCATCTCTCTCTTGCCGTCACCGTCTCCCCTTTAGGGCACCAGTAATCCCATCTACCTGAGCAGCATAGCGTTCTTTCAGGACTCGCTCATCACCCAGCAGACGCAGGTCAAACTCTCCGTCTATGATGTGAAGGACCGATCACAGGGCACGGTAAATGTAGTGAAATGTAAATCCTTCATGGTCTACTTTTATCTGCATTAAATCCTTTAAATCCTCTGACTTTATGCTCTCCCACAACAGATGTACATGCTTGGGTCGTCCATGTTTTCTGTAAAGGAGCTGCTGCAGGACAAACACCACAGACTGCATTTGACTCTAAGGTGACAGAGATGAATATCACAATGTGGATGCAAAATGCCAAAGCTATGGTTGGATCTGATGTGATGTCATGGTGTGTGTGTGTGTGTCAGGTCAGCAGAGAATGAACGTGTGGGCAACATCACAGTCATCGCCTGGCAAATAGAGGAGAAGCATGAACAGAGAGCACCAGTCGCAAGATTACAGCGGGGGGATACGGTCAATGGAAGGGTGAAATAAGCTCATCGTTTTCCTCAAACTCTCCACAGTTTCTCTGTTTCTGATTTAAGCGATTGAAAGTGAAGCCGGTTAATCTAATTTTCTGTTTCAAGCAACGTTGCAGAACTTGTCTTTGAGAAAAATGCTATTTGTGTTGTTGTTTTGAGGTATAAAATACAGCTGAAAGCAGATATTTACACACGCCAAATAAAGACACAAACACATTTTTTTTTTCTCACTTGCTGAAGTTAAATCAGACCAAACTTTTCCTGTCTTAGCTTCGTTAGGATTACCAAAGTTATTTGTATATGTCAAATGCCAGAAAAGATTTTCTTTTTTTTTCTTTTTTTTTTTCTTTGAATTCCAAAGTTTGAATACATTTGGTCAGTATCAGGGATAATTATCTTTTAAAATGTATGACTTGGGTCAAAGCCAAAACAAGAAAAGCTTTGTCTGATTTACCTTCAGACCATGAGAAAGAAACCCTTTCCGTCTTTTCTGTTCAGCGTGTGTAAATGTCTGGTTTCAGGAAAATTACTGGGAAAACCACCGATTCACTTCCATTTTTGTGGAGTCGTGATCACCGTGTTTGATTTCACGATTAAGGAATGAATATGTATGTTAACATACAAAGGTCAGAGGATTTAGTTCAAGTGTCGTTGCTTTTGCTGTTTCAGATGGTTCTCCCAGTCGACGAAAGCCTGACCGGATCCACGGCTATTAAATCCAAGTCTTCGTCTTTATGTAAAGATCCGATGCTAAAGGCAGGTGAGTGCGTTTAAATGCGCTCTGCTCACGGGCCCATGCAAAATGTTATGGTAACTTTATGAGTTCTCCTATCTACTCCTGTGCGTTTCGAGTTTGTGGAGGCGTGATGTCACGGACGTATCGTTTCCCAACCACGGATGGAAACCACCTGCGCGTCCTGGAGCAGATGGCTGAAAGCGTCCTTTCCTTGCATATTCCTCGACAGTTCGTCAAACTGCTCCTGGAGGAGGACGCCGTGAGGTAGCTTTGAGGATCTACAGTCTGAACTTAAGAGAAACTCAGTCACTGCATTGCAGCCATCATGTGGTTAAATTGTATATAGTTGAAACCTAAAACCTTTGATTTTATTGTTTTGTGGATTTGTGGATTTGTCTTTTTGTTCCTTTGTTGTGCTGCAACTGCAAATGAATACACTCGCCGTGTGTTTGGTGTCTGACACAGCGGCGGTGGCGGCAAACACGGCTTTTTAAATATTCTTCGACTTCGCCGAATGTCTTGACCGTGACTGCGTGTGTGTTCGATTCGCAGGGTGTGTGAGCTGGAGGAGCTGGGCGAGCTCGCTCCGTGTCGGGAGAATCTCAGGAGGCAGATCATCACTCAGTACCAGACTATCATCCTCACATACCAGGAGACCATAAGTGACCTGCATGAATACAAAGGTAAGAAACAGAAGCTCACTTCTGCATCACAGGCACTGCACACTGAGATGAAATATTAAACTGGGGCTAGGTTGTAGACCGCAGATGATTTTCAATGTGAGATCCTGCATTTTACCTCCCAAAACTTCTATCTCTTTAAGAGCTAAAACTCCTGAAGGTCTCACTGGTCTCTCACTCCTCTATTACGACTTGTTTGCTGTCAGATGATTCTAATTAGAAAGTTTTATAAACAGGTTGACATCTCAGATCCTCTGTCTCCAAACACTGGTGGGTTTTTTCTTATAATTTTATTTAGTAATCAGGATATTGCGACTATCTGCACCTGTGGAGGTCAAGTGTTCAGAGGTCAGCAAATCAAAGTGACTGATTATTAGACTAATCATATTCTGTTATTTTGTACAGAATATTGAACAATTACAAGCTTTCCCAGAATAATCTGATGTAGAAAATCATTTCTGTCTCGAGCCCTTTGACAAAGAACCCACACAGAAATGTAAAAAATACATAGTTTTTTTTTAAGAGTGTTTGATATACTTTATATATGATCTTTTATGAAATGAGTAAAATATTGAAGTATTTAACTTTGTGAAGAAGATATGAATAATCCGTGTCCATCTTTTACTCCTGTTGTCTCCCAGGACCTTCGTTTAAGCCCAGCACCTTAAAAGCTGAGAGGAAGTTGGAATTCATTCCCACCAACCTGCACATCCAGCGGATGAGAGTTCAGGGAGAGACGGGTTACGGTGAGTCGCTGTGCGTCGTTCTCCTAAACAGGACTAATGGTAATATATTTGATTCAGTGCGGTCGCTTTACTGTCGGCGTTTGTTGCGTCTTTCCCATCAGATTGGACGTATGACGTCGTGACCATAGGGGCTCCTGCGGCGCATCATCAGGGCTTCAAAGGCTGCGGCCTCAGAAAACTGCTGCACAAGCTTGAAGAAGCCAGGAAACAGTGAGTGAAATCAAAACAAAGTCGCTCAGCAGCTCTGCTCTTTGCGCTCATTCATGAATGTTTTTCTGTGTGATTTTCTGTCCTTTATTCAATCAGCACTTATGAGGAAGAGAGGTAAGGGCTAGAGGAAAGGGTTATAAGAAGCCATCTACTAAGAGTTTTTGAATGTTTTCTCGATTTTGCCACACTGCTTCCTCCGCTTACTCTCTCTGTCCTCTTTTTTCCTGTTACGTGGACCAATCTGACACGCACCTGAAGCTCTTCTGGCTTCGGCTCGAAAGGAATGACCTACCAGCCTCAGGATGTCGTTAAAGCGAAGGAGCTGATTGCTCAGATCAACACTCTGAAGACGCAGGTGTGTTACTACACCGAACGTCTGTCCAGAGCCGCCAAGGAACGCTCATCCAACGCTCTGGAGAGAACTCTGGCCATCCTAACGGAGAAGGTAAGACATTGCTCAGAGAAGCTGGAAGGTTGTTGTTTTTATTATAGCAATCACAAATGCATTTAACTTGGATTTTATGTGATGGGGAAAGGAAAATGGTATATGATTGTTAAAAATCTTGCAAAATGTTCTGCTTGGGAAAAAAAAAAAAAAACTACCAGGTTATGGATGAAAACCTTGAATTTTTGAGAAGGTGGGCTGAACCAAAGCATTTTTTCCCCCCAACAATAATAATGTAGCTCGTTCTGCAATGAACTTAATTTCTCACCTGAAACAATTTCAGGCTGAATTTAAACATTATTGATACTGGAGGAAAAGCAGCTGACATCCAATTGACTGCCTGCCTGTAGCATCCAATCAGCCCAAACTCAGCGCATCACAGAAATGCAAGTTGAGGGGATTTCCCCAGCAGATACCATGCTGCATTCAGGTACAGCTAGGACAATATAGATATTTCTAAAATATCAAAACAACTCCAAAATGATTTAAGCATGTTGTCTTCTCAAATGTGGGTTCAGTCTGATT
Organism: Poecilia latipinna; assembly: GCF_001443285.1. NCBI lineage: Eukaryota > Metazoa > Chordata > Actinopteri > Cyprinodontiformes > Poeciliidae > Poecilia > Poecilia latipinna. Next base: position 359,687 of record NW_015112923.1, read on the forward strand.
CAAAAGTTTACCAACATCAACACTGACCAGTTTTAAGTGGCTGTTTTGTTGTTTGTTCTGTCTATTCCGGCTTTCGATATGTTTGCTTATATCACTTTACTTCCTGAAAAAAAGCCCAAACAAAACTCCATGTAGCCAGTTTTATGATTTCCACTTTTTCTTTTTAACTTTTAGAACATAATAAAATCAATTTAATATCAGAAATGAAAAAAAATTTGATTCTTTGTGTACTACTGATCAAAGTAAAAACAAGAATTATACATTTTTATTAATTTTTCTTTTTTGAAATGTACCAAAAACATTCCAAACCGTGACTTAAAAACCGTGACATGCACCTCACCCTGATTATTTTTTACCTAACTAAACACACAAGCAGTGCTGCAGAGTAGTTGCTTAGATCAACAAAAGCATATAAAGCATTTGCACAAAGTTTAGACCTGATCATTATTTGTAGGTCAGAGCAAAGAATAGACAAAATTTTCATCTTAAGATCTGCAAAGCTGACTGAGACTTTACTCAAAATACCTGCATCAGAAGTTGGTTCTACAAACTATTGAACAAGAGGAGCTAAGTGCCATGCTCAAGGATTTTTATTTAGAAATCCTGTCTTTTCTCTTTAGCTTCATTCATAATTGATTTCAAAGTTCAAATTCACATGAAATATTTCTTTGTAGCAACTTTCTTTTGGCAGAGCTTCAGTATCTCTTCCCCTCCTATTGCAGACCCGTCAGTTGGTGACAGTGTGCGACTCCAAGCTGCTATCGTCAGCCATCGTTGCCCTTGCCGCCGCCCGCCCTCAGTTTTCGCAGCAAAGCACCCCGTCCCCTTCCTCCTCTTCCCTCTCACCTTCTTCTCGCTCTCCATCCCGTTCCCCCTCTCGCCACCCCACCTCACCTTCCCGCCCAGCCACTTCTCCGTCGAGACACGTAGCTCCTCCAGAGGCCAGCGAAGGGAGCAAAAGCAAGCGAGCCTCGACGCATTCGGACTATCATGAGGAAGAGTGGGTGAGTGGAGAAAAACCTCCCTGCTTTTTAGGATTTCCCTGTTTGGCTTGGTTTTCACCCAGGATGTGCGTTTATGTGCAGGAGAAGGTTTGGTTAAATGTCGATAAAAGCCTGGAGTGTGTGATCCAGACGGTGGACCGGCTGCTGCAGAGAGACAAACTCCAGAGCGACAGCAGCTCTGAGGACGTCTTTCTGCTCGCCAACAAAGTGCCGAGTAGCACTAAGAAAGGTAAGTCAGAGAATCTGCCCTGTGTCCTGATTCAGGGAAAAGTTTTGCTTCAGGGAAAAGCCTTCAGAAATAAACAGTTATTTAGCTCCACATCCTTCACCAGCAACTCTTTTATTTTTTGTAGAAAGCAGTCCAGAAGTTGAAAAGAAGTCTCCAGGTGAGTTTTTTTGTTTCATTTGTTTGTTTGTTTTTTTGACAGGTTTATATTCTGCATTATATTTTGACTGCAAAAAACACAAAATCTTGCCAAGTATTTTTGGCCGAGTTTCTAGTACTCTAGAAATAAGACAAAACTAACTTACAAGTAGCTTTTAGGCAAGAAATTGGAGCTTGTTTTGAGTCAACAATTCCTTAATATTGAGGAAAAAGTAAAAGCAGATTATTTCACTTGTGACATGGGAAAATTGTCTTGTTGCAAGTGCCAATAGAACAAGCACTTTTACATCATATTACCCCCTCTCAAGCATGAATTGTGATTCTCTGTCAGGATTTTTTTTCCAAAGTGTTTGTAATTTTTTAAGGCATAAAAAGGTGCAAAATACTTTTGTAATTTTTTTTTTCTAGATGATCAGTTGTAATTTTCTTCAAAAAGAAAGTTGTTGCTTGAAGTCAGAATATTTTTTTTTTACCTACAAGAGTCCTGTACAGTAGAAGAAGGGACTGGATATTCCTGAGTTTTCGTCTGTCGGCCATATTGGATTTAACCAAAATTTTCTTGCACTTGCAGCTGATGGCCAGTAGTTGATGGTGTATTTTATGATGCATTAGTGTCCACTTCAGTGGTCTGTGTGCATTTCTAACATAAAAATCCACAAGAAACACAAGGAAATGGTCTTCAGATAGCTGTCCACTGTAGTGATCACTATGCAAGAAAGGGTTAAGGGATTAGTGAGTTGAGACATCTCATATTTCCTGCTGAAAGGTTATATGTAAATTAGTTTTCTCTTATTTCTAGTGTACTAAGATATTTGCACTATAAGCTACTAGACCAAAATTACTTGGGAAGATTTTGTGTTTCTGCAGTGTTTAAATGGAGTTCTCATAGCAACACAGGGTTCTTTTCCCCGGTTCGCATCTTTCAGGCGAATGGAACGAAGTGCTGTATCCCCTCCTCACCACCCTGACAGAATGTGTGTCTCTGATGAGCGACAAAGCAAAGAAAGCCTTGGTGTTTCTGCTGATGCAGGACAGCGCCCCCACCATCGCCATGAGCCTCACTATGCAGTATCGTCGCGACGTTGTTTTCTGCCAGACGGTCTGTCAGCTCCTGCAGCCAAAGTCCCACACACACTCACGTACAACGGCAACCTGACTTACGGATGTACTGATGTGAGATGTTTGTTTGCAGCTGACGGCGCTGATCTGCGGCTTCGCTCTCAAGCTGAGGAACTGTCTCTGCAACTCGGGCTTCCTGCGGCAGCTGCACACCATCGGCTTGCTGGTTCAGTATGAGAGTCTGCTCAGCACCTACGGTAGCTGCACACAAAACACGTCAAAACACACGAGTCGCTCTGGTGATGTCATGACTGGCTGCTGTAAGTGTCCTGTGCAACTTCCTGTTTCTCAAAGGGGAGGAGTTGGCCATGCTGGAGGACATGAGTGTTGGCGTGATGGACCTGAGGAATGTCACCTTTAAGGTTACCCAGGCAACCTCTGGTTTCAGCCCCGACATGCTGCCAGTGATCACGGGGAACAGGACTGGGTTTAACGTCAGGGTTCCCGTGCCTGGCGTGATGTTCGACACGTTGCCAAGAGAGATCCAGAACGGGATGCTGCTTCGGGTGCAGCCCATCCTGTTCAACGTGGGCATCAACGAGCAGCAGACGCTGGCTGAGAAGTGAGTCACCGACACGGATAAATACATTTTATAGGTTTGTTATTGAGAATCCTGAAAAAACTCTAACACTGATGAAGTGTTAGAGCCAAAAGATTGCCAGCGTTTCGCAACCCAACATGTTTCATGTCATTATCTTGGTCTCTGGCACCCTGGATGAAGAAAAAGTTTGTTATCTCAAAGAGTGTCTGCTAAAAATCTACAAAAATATAAAGCTATTTGTCCCTTTCCTTCTCTCAGTAATTAATCTTATTGTTATGCCACTCTGGTAACTTTTACATTTGGTGCGTTCACTAATCATGAAAAAGATCAGATTTTTCAGCCGGTTTGTGCTGACTTCTCTGCGCCTCTAAACAAAGGAGTTGTTCAGATGTTATGACTCGGTCAATGAAAGGACGGAGAGAAAAGTTACACATCTAGGTTTTTCTGTTGCTTTCAAAAAAAAGTTCCTGAAAATCTGAAAGCAGTATTTAAAACTTTAAATGTTTATTGTAAAGGAAGTTAAAAAAAAACAATATAGCACAGAATGAGAACCTATAGAAAAGTAGAATAATTTATAATTTCTATCTGTGCAGATTTGGAGACACGTCGCTCCAAGACGTCATCAATATGGAGAACATGACTCGCCTCAGTTCATATTATGACCAGTTCAAAGAAGTCCTTCCAGAAGACTGTGAGTAAAACACAGTATTTTATATATATTTTTTATTTTTGTCAGTAGATTTCTTATTCCTCTTACATCTCTGCAGGTCTCCCTCGGACCCGCAGCGCCACCACTCTGCCCGACATCCTCAAGCTGCTGAGTCAGAATGTGAACGCCAAGAAAAGCAAGAACGTAGAAATCCTGTGGCAGGCAGCCGAGGTGGACTTCTTCTTCTTCTCCTTCTTTTTTCCCTCTAAATGTTGCCACAAAATGATTAACTAAACCGATAAAACGTTTCGAATCACATCTGCTTCTTTGCACCCTAAAGGCATGTCGTCGCCTGAACGGCGTCCGCTTCACCAGCTGTAAAAGCGCCAAGGACCGCACAGCCATGTCCCTGACCCTGGAGCAATGTCAGATCCTGCAGCAGGAGCACGCCATGGCGCCGCAGGTCTTCTACCAGGCCTTGGATTGCATGCGCAGGTCGGTCGGCCCCGCCTCCTCTCGCTTGCTTATATCTTGGTTATCATTTGCCAAATAGCTTAAAATGATTTCTGTGTCTCGGCAGTGAGGGCTGCAGGAGGGAGAACACCATGAAGAATGTGGGATGTCGAAAATATGCCTTTAACTCTCTTCAGCTCAAGGCCTTCCCCAAACAGTACCGCCCCCCAGAAGGGACATACGGGAAAGTTGAGACCTAAGTGGACTCATATTTGATGGAACCAAAAAAAAAAAAAAAAAAACTGATATTAAAGACTGAAAAAATTATACATATATATGTTTAAAAAAAAACAACAATATCAAACAAAAACTGACACAGCAGCCCCTGGTTTTGTGTTTAGTCCGTGTTAGGATAATCAGTGTCCAAGTGCCGGTTCTGTTAGATTTGTTTCAAAATGTTTCCTCCCCCCATCTTAGCTTTGCTACTAGAATCACAATTCACAGCTAATGTGAGGCTTTCTGTGTCACATTGTAGGCCGTGTCATCACGGCTGCACCGGCTGTAGCATCTGGAGGTTTGCAGCCATGCTGGATCAATAATATTCTAATTTATGTCTGAAAAATAACATAAAATGTGTTCATATGAGAGACAAACTACAGTCCAGGAAAAAACTACGAACCACTTCACGGATTGCTTCTGTTTTTATTATTATTATTATTATTATTAATATTATTATTATTATTATTATTATTATTATTATTATTATTATTATTATTATTATTGTGTCTAATTTAAATATTTCAGAAAAATATTCCCAAATAACATGGCTTTGTCTGGGGGAAAAAGTAATCACCCCATTGTTAAATTATGAATTAACTGGGTTTGAAGACATTAAAACTGTTTTTGCTTCACTTGGCAAACCCAGACCGGATTCCTGCCTGACCTGTAGAATAAAGAAAAACCTATTGGACAACACAAAGTTGGCTTAAATATCTCAAAAGTAACAGAGTATAAAGAAAACCGAGAGCAGATGAGAATTAGACTAACTTCCATCTATCACCATGGAAATGGTTACAATATAATTTCTGATGTTTTGGGACACTAGTAAGCCATAATGTGAGTTATTATCAACAGAGAAAATATGCAACAACGGAGAACCACCATGCATTGGCACCCCCACCAGACGAAGGGTTTTGAGTGGTCTAGTCCAAGTCCAGACTTAAATCAGACTGCCGTGTGACCTCAAACAAGTCCTTAAATGTGGCAGAACTACAACAGTTCTGCCAAAAAGATCAGGCCAATTTTTTTTCCCCCAAAGAAATGTAAAGCTTCATTAGCACTTAATGGAAATGTTATAGAGGTTATTACGCTTATTAGGTTTACGGGGGATTTTCATAAAAATTGACATTTTTTTCCCTTAATTGATTAGTAATATAAAATATTTTTTTTAAACTGTAGTTTTTAATTTGTCTGATATTAAAGTCTGTTTGATAACCTGCAACAATTAATATTGATAGTAGTAAAAACAATAAATCTGTTAGGGGTAAACACTTTTGCACTGTATGGCACCTGTTTGTCCTTGTCAACACTGTTATTATTGGATGTCATCTGATATAACAACACACAAACTTTGTGTTTTTTTTTTTACTTTCAACATGCATTAACAAAAGCCTTATTATATCGGTTATTTAACTTTGTCGCAGAGCCTGCTGACTTGATTCTCCATAAGTAAAAACCTCTGTTACTGAACACAGCTGAGTTGTTTTAGAGAGGAATTCCAAAACTGCATAAAGTTAATAGAGACATTTTTTAAAATAAGTTCAATTAAGTTTGATGCATCTTTAGAAGCTTCAAAAATGAACTCAAGGCAAACGCTTGGACATCCTGAAGGGTCATCCTAATTTCTATGCAAGAAAACAAGTCGTAATATTTGCTTAAACTGTGTAAACTTTTCATCATTTGCCTTCTGCTCTACTATTTGAAAGTGTTTTCTACATTTAGACATGCCTTAGGTTTTAAAGTCGCAGTACGAAAACCTTCTCTCAGCTCTATTTAGCTGTTGAATTGTGGATTTAGAGTTGTGCTTTGTTGGAGCCGTCTTGTTTTCATCTTTATGTTGAAGCTACAACACTTCCTGTATTAGTGAATAACGGCCCAGCCAATCACACGGCAGCAATTGAATTAATTTGAACATCTAGATGTGGTCAAAATAACTTGCTGAGCATCAGAATGGTTCCAGTCCAGAAGGCATTTCTGTACCGGAAACTGGAAAATTGCGAAGCTGCTTGAGGCCTTTTGTAGCTTTCATTTCTTTTTGTATGAGAGGGGAAAAATAAAAATTATAAAGAGTTGACGTATTTGTTAAGATTCGTAATTGGAATCACCTCCCATCCAAACAGTATGGGAGGTATATATCGGTTTAATGCTATCGATCAGTACTTAAAATACGTGTTTTATCCAGAAGGCCCAGTCTAATTTAACTAAGGCAATTCTTCCATTGATCCCAATCACATTTAGATATCTTCATCTATTGTTTGGCTCTTTAACTTTGTGCTTTTGGAGTTTGTCTTCTACTTGGTCACAGCTGGCAAGAGTTTGACTGGTGGTGCACTTACTGTATATTATGTATTAAATACAAACTACAGTGTAGATCCACTTCTTAATACTTAATAAATCTTACTACATATTCCTAACTTTTTTGAAGGAAACATTATCTAGGACCAGTATTCACAGAGTACGGGTGCAGAAAAGATGGAAATTAGAAAATAAACATTCTGTTTTTGATCATTTTGTGCTATTTGCTCACAGTCAACAGAAATTCAAAGTCACACCAGCAAAACTTGACTAGTAGACTGGATTCATAGCAGCTGTGTGAAGTAAAACTTTACCAAACACTGAGTCAGATCAGATGAGACGCTGTCATTCAGAGATGCTGACATGTTCCACTGCGTTGTTAGTTTATATTAAGGCAGCAGTGCAGATGATCTGCTTCGGTATCAGCTCAGAAACCTTCCACTGGTCCTTGGCTGTGGAAGGCCAAGGACCAGTGGAATGAAAGCAGGATGAAAGCTGTTGAAGGATTTATTGGCTTTATGTTTGCGCTCATTTCTCTAACACAACTTTTCATCACTTCTGACAATAAGCACACAAATATTCTGGGGGCCTTTCATACATCTACCTTCACGAAACTGTTACATTTACAAATTACAGCGTCTCAATTATAAGTTAACGAATGCTAAGCTTTTGGATTCTACTTGCATGGAGATTAAGTATGCTGCAGCACATTCAGCTTAAATGTGCTACAGTTGTTTTGCCTTTTAGATTTCCCATAAACCTGGAAACACTATTAGCCTGAGTTACAACAAACACCAGTAACAGTTTCATTTATCAGCTCTGGCCTTCAGTATATTGTATGTTTTCTCTGAGTAATGGATTGTATTTTCAGCTATTTCTTCTCCTTTAAGAGTATGTTCACCTATTACTGACCAAAATATGACCTTATTTTAATAGTACATGCCCACAACAATGGCAGAGTGCTCTACCTACTGGAAATAGGTTAAAACTGAATAATGAATAAAGGACTCTTGAAACCAGCTGAGTGTCTGTGTCTCAAATTAAGTCCTTTGCCAAAAAAAAAAAAACTACTGGGTTTCTTGTGTTTCCATTGCTGTAGAACAAAATTAAAAGTGTAAAGTGTTGGTGTGTAATGACTGAGTCAGTAAGTCAAGAAAAATGTATTTGTTAAATTATTATTAAATGCTCTGAAATAAATTAGGATTCAATTCCACAGACGACAAGGAAATGTAGTCTAGATGATATTTGAACATACAAATTATTGTATTCCCAGCCTGGGGTCTACCTGCACATATGTGGGTTCTCTCTGGGTACTCTGGCTTCCTCCCAC
>NW_015112923.1:373101-413358 GCF_001443285.1 Poecilia latipinna
CAGTTAGTAAAACAATTTTAATTAGGGGTTCCCTAGCTTTTGTTAATCCCATGTAATTCTCTAGTCTAATCTGAACCGGTGTAGTGTCGGCTTTTGTCTCCCGCCATTGATTTACTGTGCAGCGCGCGAGTTTGACGTCTGTGGCGCTAATATAACCTGAAAAAGAATGACTTAATTTCATTTAATTTCATTGAAGGGTTTATATTTAATAAAGGAGAACTGGATTCGTCTCGAGCAGAAAATCACTAGATGGTTGCAAATGCTGAACTAGAAAAGGAAGAAAGTTGACAAACTAGAATAGAAATTAATTTGTACAGAAAATGTTACCAAACTAAAATGTAGAAACATATACAATGAAAATAAATTACATACATAAATATAGTAATAAAAAAAAAGTGCAGAATCTAATAAGCCATGAAAATATAAACATGTCTTCAGAGTTTTAGTTTCTGCTTTTTATGTGTGGAATTAAGTAAATGAGGGGTTTATCTTCAAATCAAAGCTGATGGACATTATCTGACTTGTAATGGGACATTTACATGTCAGTATGAATTTAAAGTAAGCAGAGGGAAACAACATAATATATTACTTTATGTTGAAAAAGAAACTCCTTGCCTAAAAAGATAATATCACAAATCTGTGATTCTCCAGCACTTAATAGTAGTAGTAATACTTCTACTAGACGCTGTAAGAGCATCGTCACAGATTTCATGCTGTTGGAAAAATGTCAGAATGTCAAATCAATCTGCAAAAAAGCTACGACGCAAAGATCTACACAGAGGCTGTCTTTATTTGTTTTTAAATGCGCAGCCTGAGATAAATCTTTTTTTTTTTTCCACCAATTTGGTTTTATTCCACATGAATTGAACTAGTTCCTCTTTACTCATCCTTCTCTTATTTCAGTTTCTCTTTCCATCATGTCCGGTCGGCTTGCTGCAGCGTCCCCACTCAGCAGTGGAAAGGTTTGTTCAGGCTTCACTGAGCAAACTTTGACTCAATTTACAATCTCACGTTTTGTTGTTGTTGTTTTTTTTTTTTTCTTCCTCACACCAGAAGAAATGTCATCCAGGCCTAAAAAGAGGAAATGGACAGAGCTGATGGATGCAGAGCAGAACAGCCAGAAGAAGCAACTGCAGGCTCCTCAAAACAGCAAGAGGAAAGGTAAAAGGCGTGTTCACCGCTTTTATGCCCCACCCCTCACTTCAGACTGAAATCAGAACTGGAGAGATTTTGACCGTAAGAGGTTGATAGTTTCCTCTTTCTGGTTAGACGGAAGAAGTTCAGCCAACTCAGTTATTTTTCGTATTAAACAGGATGTCTTCTGTCTGTGGGCCGCAGGGTTCAGGACGATGAAGAAGCTGCTGCTGGACGTGGACTGTGGCGTGGACGACGCTCAGGCTATCATGCTGGCGCTGGCCGCCCCCAAAGTGGAGATCCTGGGCATCACCTGCGTGCACGGGAACACCACGGTGGAGAACGTGTGCAAGAACGTTCTGCGGGTTCTGCAGACCTGCAAAAAGCCGAAGGTGGGTGCAGAACCAAAACCTCAGAGTCCCGAGAGAGAAATCATTATAGTCATTTTAGTAAAGTTAGTATTTATTTGAGATATTTACATATCCTCTGTAATCTTTTCTTTTTTTTTCTGTTATTAAAAAGCATAGTTGAGGACTGACACATTGGAATAATAAATTTTAAAAGTTGCTCTACCGTATGGAGGTTTGATCGGTGGATTGTTTTGTTAAATACCGGGCCTTTCATCCAGCACGTCAGAGCTGAATAAACCAGCTTTGTACCCAAGACAACAAGCGTCTTGCTTTGAATTATTTTTTAAAAAAAGGGAAAAGAAAGGCTTTATGATGTTTGATTTTTGCAGCTAGAGATTGCAATCAGCATCTAAAATGCCAAATTTCTGGAATGTCCTTAAAATGTGAGCAGTAATTGTGTTGAATGACAATAATTAGCAGTCATGTGAAAAGTCAGCCCGTTTTAAGTGTTCTGCCTAACAATGAGTTCCTCAAGTCACATGAGTTAGAGACAGAAGTGAACAACAAGTTCCTCTACGTTTACAGCACAGACACGAGTTACATCCATCCTCTGCGTCTCATTTTTGTAACATTTCCTTCCTTCGCAATTAAAGTTTAAAAGAAAAAGTGTATTGAAGACCAACATACTGAGATTTATTTATGTTCTAAAGGTGTTGCGGTCATTGGAGTGTGAGGATGATGAATTTTGTTCTCGTTACAACCACAAGTTTGAATGTATTTTTGGGGGGATTTTGTGGGATAGACCAACACAAAGTAACACATGGATGGCCTGCTTCGTTCTGATACCCCTAAATGAAGCATACCACAACTAGCTGTCTTTAGAAATCGGCTGTTTGTAAATTAAGTCTTAAGTCATGTGGTCTCAGAAGGTCTTGGATGTTTATTGACCAGGCCCTCCAGCTTTTCATGATTCCAAGATTGTGGAAATTCACGGAAAATATTTTTTTCCACTCCGATACATAATTGTTAGTTTATTGCAAATTTTCCTGCCTAAATGGTCAGAGTGTTGGATTTAAAGTGAGGGCGAACTCTCACCTGCAGGTGGCAGTATTTCTTACTTTGTGCTACCCTGATGACTCAGCATTACTTGATGTCAAGTAATGAAAATTGAGCCATTCAAATTCTTCAAAGGATAAAAATGTACATGTATTAAATCTGTCTGCTTTTTCTTACATCTTCTTTTTCTACATCTACATTTTGGAAGGGCTTTAATGAGGGAAAACTTATTGAAAAATTCGGTAACACTTTATTTGAAGGGCTGTGCATAAGACTGACATAACACCCGTCATGAACATAAAGAAATCTTTATGACTGCTTATGACAGTTGTCATGAAGTGTCATTCGGTGAATAATGACACTTTTAATGTAAAGTTGCTCTAAAAGTTGCATTAAAAGTCCATTAAAAATGGCAACTTTGCGTGATTTTGTAAATAATGACAATTTAATGCAAAGTTGGCATATTTATTGTCACNATGAGCGTCTTGTGCTTGGTTACTTCTTGCTTGTTGCTCCTTGGTCAGTGTTCATAGTTGATCGTTATTTACAGTCAGGGCATTGCCTCAATTGCTATGTTTAATGGTGCAGACAGTGGTGGTTTCTGACATGAGCAATATGGGCAAACACCCAGGGCGTTATCTTTTTAGGGATGGCACGAGACCTCCGCGGATTGTAGCACAAAGATGGAAGCAAAGCAGAACAAAGTTTGTTCTGCTTTTAATATTGGTAACATTTATTAAATATTTAATATCTAGGTGTTTTATGGGAATATGGATCTTTGAGATCAATTTGAGAAGCAATTTTGATCATATTTCACCATTTTATTGTGTCCTGTAGGGCAGGGCGCTGGTCTTGGTCTTGACTTGGTCTCGGACCCTAAAAGTCTCGGTCTTGTCTTGGTCTCGGGTTAGGTGGTCTTGACCACAACACTGGTTGTTGGCGTTCCATCAGACCAGGATAAGATGTTATGTGGTAAATTTGGACCAGTACATTTCTCACCAGTGCTCTTGTTTTCATTGGCTAGATTCCGGTGTATAAAGGTGCTGCTAAGTCCATCCTTGGGATCAAAGTCGGCGACGAAAACTTCCATGGTAAGGATGGCCTCGGAGACGCTCCCGACGCCAACGCTCCCGGGCTGGAAAAAATCCAGGAGGAGAACGCCGTGTCGGCCATAATCCGGATCGTTAATAAGAACCCTGGAGAGGTGAGAAGAGCCGGGTAAAACCCACGTTACTGTTCGTTCCGCACATCCTGAGTCCGTGTACGCTCCCCAGGTGTCGTTGGTTGCCACGGGGCCCCTCACCAACTTGGCTCTGGCTGTGAGGATGGATCCGACTCTGCCGGGCAAACTCAAAGGACTCTACATCATGGGAGGGAACACTGAGTGTGAGTGAACGCTGATGTCTGTAGAATGAAATATGTATACACAAAGTTAAATGAATCCCATAAATGTGGCTGATATAAACGGAGACGGTGCCGTCTCTTTTTTTTTTTTTTAATCGCGCTTAAATGTTTCAGATTATGTAACAAAAATTATATCGGACAAAGAGAAAATGCAAAATGCAGTTTAAGCTGATAATTTATTATCGAGTTAAATGTGTGTTAAATTCACTTGTCACACAAAGGACTGATTACTGCTGGACTTGTTTAATCCAGAACTCACTTAAACAGATCTTGACTGATAACATAAAGTCTGGGAAAGCAGCTTATCCTGCCATAATCTAAAGAAATGTTGTCATTTCTTTAAGGGATACGAACTCATTTGTAAGGTTTTGTGACCCCCCGCCCCCTGATGAAAACTATTATCCACAAATGGAGAAATTGTGATTAAAAGCTGTAAAATCAGACAAAGCGGTTAGGGTTATAAAGTCACCTGCGGACAAACGTGTTTGCAGATTGAAGCGGTCTGAGATCAGGAAAGGCTGAGATCTGATGAGGATCACAGTCAGCTGTCAGGAAGCTTAAAATTGTGTCAGTTTAATGGTGGCAAGTCTCTTAAACTGAATTAAGACTGTGACTCAGAGAAAGTTTGTGCTCTGTGTCTGAGAACATAAATCTCTGCAATATGTTATAAATGTACCAGTTAACAATCTCCCAGAGGAGCTGAAAGTAGAAGTCCACACTTGCTTTTGAGCAATTTATTTACAAAAACACTGGCAGATTTTAACCATGCGCTTGAATGTAAACACCAATATCTAACACAGTGATATTGAGCACAGGCGGCTGAACTTTGACGTGTTTGCAAACAAGAATAAAGAATAAACTGGGAGAGAAATGACTGGGATTTAATTCTGGTTACCTTCAGCCAGTGGAAGGTTCCTTCCTCCCAACAGGAAGGGACACGTCTAGTTCGGGTCCATCCAGAAAGTCCTGCCTCCCTCGAAGCACAGATTTGTGAGCACCTTAGTCTGGCTCTTAATGGCTCTTATGGTGGTTTCTGCAGTGGAAACGCATCGAGGAGAGAAACTAACCCTGAAAACTACACTGGTTCCTGTATTGGTTTCTGTGGGGGGAGATGCACATGACCATAACCAGGCCATGTATTCTTCACTTTAGTCCACCTCTGCTGACTTTGCAGTTTTTATTCTGATTCAGACTTTTTGCAGAAAAGAGTTTTACTCTAAAAAAAAAAATGACTAGTTTTCATTTTTAAGAAAGAGGAACAAATCTGAAACTTCTCCTAATAGCCAGTGGGAATGTCTGATATTGTGTATTTCCTCCTTTAGTCAAACTTTTCTGTTATTGTAACAGATATACTCTCTGCTGTTGAAGTAGTTTTGCGGATTAATTCCATAAAATTAAGATTTATTTATTTATTCAACCGGACTCACTGGACTTAAATCTTCCCTTCTTGCTCTTTTAAAGCTCTGCCCTTCGTCTCGCATGCGTAGCGTCCTCACGTCAGCGTCATCTTGGTCTTACAGAACTTTGATCCTTTTTTTTTTTTTTTTTTTTCCTGGTTCTTCTCTTGTTCAGCACGAGGGAACACCACAGTGTGTGGCGAGTTTAATTTTGCAGCTGACCCAGAGGCAGCGTACGTCGTGCTGAACGATTACCAGTGTGAAACTCACTTGGCGTGCTGGGAGTTCACCTGCTACAACAAGCTGCCGTGGGTAAGGCTCGTTATAACTCCTCAATCTGATTTGTTGTTAAACAAACTGAGGCATCTGCCACAACTGAATTACTTATAATATTGTGCCACGGTGCAGCTGCGGAGCCACAAGTGGCTTTTTGGACCTTCCACAATGGCTCTTATTAAAGTAATAAAGAACCAACTAATGTGTTTAATTAAAGATATAACAACAAATGCAGGTTTTGGCAAATTTTTTTTTTTTTTTTTTTTTTTTTAAATGCAAAAATTCCACTAAATATTCACAAGAGACTGCGACTCCAAAACACTTTTTTGTCATTCGATTGGAAACTACTGGGTTGGATTCTGTGCCCAGAGAATTTTGACTTTGATTCTAAGCTCTCACAGTGTACAGACATTAGGTAGAAATGTATAAACTTCAGAGGAAATGCATTATTTTTTATTTAAATGTTCTACAAATATCAACATCCCATAGAAGAAAGTGTATCCCCGCCACTTTATTGCAAAATCTTTTGCATCTTTTGTGGTTTTGAAACCTAAAAATGGAGATAAAATTGTGGTTCTTTTAAATGCTAGGACACATTTTCTATGTTTATTAAACATTATAAAAGATCGTGTAACATTTGCAGTCCTAAATAAGTTTTATTTATCTGGAATGGTGTCGTCTTGTTTTAGTTTTTGAATCAGTGACGCGTTATAATAATAATATGTCCTTTAACTGGGTTCATCCCATGTTGATTTAAAGAACTATCCACTTAGGGACGTCATTTTTCTGTTCCTCCAAGCCTGAAAAACAAAAAGAGAAAATACCTACCAGATGACTGCTGCGCCACATTTCCGTATTTATAACCTGGATTGTGCCTGTTTTCATTTCTCCAGGAATTCTGCGACGACTGGTTGGGTCAGGACAGCAACAAGGCTCGCTTCATGGCGAAGATCTTCCGCCGCAGTATGGAGGAGTCCAAGAAAAACAGCGGCTGCCCGGATTCCACAGGTTTCATTTCCTGTGACTCGCTCGCCACGGCGGCCGCGGTGGACGACTCTTTCGTCACAGAAAGCGATCGTTATCCAGTCAGTGTTGAACTGGCAGGAACTCACACCAGAGGAATGATGATAGTGGACACTCTGGGCCTGCTAAATAAGACGCACAAAGCGTGTATCATGAAGAAAGTGGACATGAAGAAGTTCGAAACGATGATGATGGCAGCTTTGAAATGACGTCTGCAACCTACCTAAGAAACTTAGTTCAATCTGGAGAGACTCAAACGGAGAAAGAAGGCGATTAAAAGAGTTTAATGACAAAATGAACATGAAAATAAACAAAGTCCTTTGGCGTTCAGGCCCCGGCCGGGGACATCGAGCTGGACTTCGGGGCCTGTACTGGTGGCGGCGGTCGGAGGAAGATGAGGCCTGAGAGCCGGGAGCAGAAGGTGGAGATGGGGTGGAGGTGGGTTGATCGCAGCTGGTGAGCAGACCTCCATGTGCAGCTACATAAAAATAATAATAAAAAAATTCCTTGTCTGGTGGGGGAATTATGATTTACATGCTGCAGTTGTAGAAACTGTCAAAGGTTTGACCATTGTGGTTGAAGAGTTAACTTTCTAGAGAGACAAAGGTTTTGCACAAGCTCTAAACGGTTCGAACTTCATCGCTCCTATTTCATTTTATTTTTTTAAAGCCTTTTGCAGCCTTGCCACTTCTTTTCCAATGTGGTACTGTGCTCTTAAGCTGCACTTCTCTTGCCGAGATGTGCTGTACTGCAGTGACAACGATTCGCCACCAGTGGGCACATAGAGCACAGTGAGTAGCACTCCTGACTCAACGAGCCAACGACAATTAAGCGCAGTAACGGCTGGTCAGCGAAGGCGCTCACTGTCGCTCCTTTGTTTCAACAGCGTTCATCGAAATAAAAGAACCTGCGCAAAACCACACTGATTAATTTTTAAGTGTGCAACAATCGGATACTAAACCAGTCTACATGCCGAGCTGCATCTGACATGAGAGCGACCTCTGTACTTTAGAGAACCTGTTTGCTCTACAAATGTGGACAGAATCAAATTAAATTTTGTTTTTGTCATTTCAAAAGTTTTCTGTAATCTCTGGTCTAACTCGTTAATCCCCGTCGATAAACTGTACATGTTGGATGTTGTATGTGAAACTTTTAATAAAAAAGTATGCTGAGACTTTTATTTTATTTTAAACCATTATTCTTTATTTTATATTTTGTCGTCTGTCTTTAAAATTAATAGTTTTTGTTAAGTAGTTGTTTTTTTTATTTAAATCCATCATCCAGTTTTCTTTTAATTTGTTGTCAATAAATCTCAGCCTTTCAACTTTTTCGTTGCTTCTTGAGTCATTTCCACCACCACTGTGATATCTAGAGTATGTGAAAAGGTATTTGTCACCTCTACATATTTATACTGACATATTAAAATCTTTCTGATCACCAAATAGACATTCATATCAAACAAAGATAAGAAAATACAAAAGTCTGTTTTCAAAAGGGGACTTGGAGACAAGCTATCCAAACCAACCTAAGTTTTTTTTTTTTTTTTTTTTTTGTAAAGAAATTACTCCCATTTTTAAATGAGGAAAGCTGAGTTGAATCACACACTGGCTGATCTGTAGAGTCGCTTGATTAAAAGCTGCCAAACTAAAGAAATTCAAGATCAGAAGAGAATTACGTCAACAACATCCATCAGTCTGTAATAGTTTCACACAATGAGAGCCACAAATGGAGAAAAAAATTAACAATTCAATTTAGGTTTTTAAACAGGCTGTACATGCTAAAACAAAAGCTCTATCATGGCTAAATGAAAACATCTGCTGAGAATTTCCCAAAAGGAACCTGAGTTATTCTGAGAGGAAGAAGCAAAATCTTTCAGTATTTTTGTAGTGAGGCAGAGACGTTGTGAATGATATTCAGAAACATCCCAGCTGGAGCTACAGTCCACGGTGGAGACGATGCTGGACTGACCCTTGACTTGGGGGCAGGAGATCTCAAGACTTGGGACATTTCTGGGCGTGTGCAGGTACTGAACAGAGATCACGCAACGTGACCTTTGCCCCTTATTTCAACTTCTTCCTAGGAATCAGGGTTGATAGATTATATTTAAAAACTCTGAATTAGTGGTTCTGAAGGCTATCATCTTTAACGAGTTCTCAGATGTACCTCTACAGCACATTGTGTTTATTTAAACAGTTGGCTACTGTTGAGTAAATTGATAATTAAAATCTGACTTCCTGTTTTGTAACTTTCGTCATGTACAACCTGCTCATGATTCAGCTGGTTTTCCGCTCAAAGGTTGTTTTCAGCCGACTGTCCCTGGCCACGTTTAGTCAGGAACTACAACCGCTTCATACTTCCTACATCAAGTTCCAGGTGCGTGCGAATGTTTCAGATCATTTGTGAGGATCTAATTAGATGTTTCAAACGTCCAGTTTTGTGGTAAACTCAGGCTGTGTTGAAAATGAAACATTTGCTGTTCCCGAGTCGGACGTGAACGTGTGCTCTCGCAGGGTTCAGGACGATGAAGAAGCTGCTGCTGGACGTGGACTGTGGCGTGGACGACGCTCAGGCCATCATGCTGGCTCTGGCCGCTCCCAGTGTGGAGATCCTGGGCATCACCTGCGTGCACGGGAACACCACGGTGGAGAACGTGTGCAAGAACGTTCTGCGGGTTCTGCAGGTCTGCAATAAGCTGGAGGTGGGTCAAAGTAGTTTACATTCACGGTCTGACTTATCTCTGTTTAGTGCCGCCTACATATTTGAACGTTTTGAAGTTGTTCTCTTTGTATTATACCGAGTTGTCACTTACGTTTTCTGGGTCAGATTCCAGTCTTTAAAGGCGCTGACAGGCCTATCCTTGGGAAAAGACTAAATGCGGGATCCTTTCATGGGAAGGACGGCCTGGGCGACGCTCCTGACCCCGACGCTCCGGGTCTGGACCAGCTTCAGAAGGAGAGCGCCGTGTCGGGCATAGTCAGGATTGTTAACGAAAACCCAGGAGAGGTGAGAGACGCAGGACTGTCAGAGCTGCAGGATACGTTTGATCGTTTCCTCCTCATGTATACAAATCATGGTCAATATGTGTGTTAAAGAGCTTTAGGGAGCAAACAGCATTATGAAGATCAAGAAACAGAGAGTGTAAAAAAACAAGGTTTATAGCTTCAAACTGTTCAGCGAGTCCTGGCAGGGAGAGCATTAATCTGAGAAGTAACCAAAGATAGTTGGAGATCCCGGTTGTCGTTCACCATAAGCAAACGTTGCAGAAGGTGCTCCGGTTATATGAGACTGAAACTGAACTTTTTATGCCACAAATCACCATGTGCGGCAGAAAACTATCTCAGTGCAGTGCCCTGAACGCACCACCCTCACTGTGAAACATGGTGGTGGCAGAGTGATGCCGTGGGGATGCTTATTTCAGCAGAAGCAGAGAAGCTGGTTTGAGTTGGTAAGACGGTGAGTGAACCCCGGACAATGACCCTGAACATACCACCAGAGCAGCATTGGAATGGATCAAATCTATGCATATTCATGTCTTAGAATGGCCTAGTCAAAGACCAGACAGCAAATCAGCTGAGAATCTGGAGCATGACTTAGAGATTGGTTATCTTAGATGTTCTCCATCCAACCTCAAGTCTGAAGTCTGTGGTTTTTATGTAAAAAAAAAAAAAAAAAGTGAAAAAGTTTACAGGGTGTGAACACTTTAGCTGTGCTTGTTGATGGTGTGACAACTTACTGCAGGGTTATTTCCTGAGAAAATGTAGGAAGGATTTCAGTAACAAACTCAGCAGATCTGAGCTTGCTTATTAATGGGTAATGGTTCAAGAAGCAGAAATTAAAGATTTAAGATGCAGAAAAGACCAAGTACATAAAAAGGGTTTGGTGATTAGAATGAATTTTAGATCAAGGAATATTAAAATTCTGCCTGCTTGGTACAAAAAAAAAAACCACATGCGTCAGATAAAGCTAAAAGGTAACACTTTAGTTAAAATGTGAATGTTTGTCACAGAGATGGCATCATGCACTGCAGTCTTATGAGCAACTGTGTACTCTGTATCATGTGATGAATTGAGGGCACATGATTAAATATTAAATTCTTTATAAGGCAATGTTTACATATCAGCGTTTAATCTTGTCTTTTTTCTCTAACTTTGGAAAAGAAAGTGAAAACGTTAAGATGTCTTTAGGTTTCCTAATGGCATTTTAGAGATCTGGGAACATCTTTAGCATCAACACCGGAGTGAACTTGTGCAGATTTAGTGTTTTCCAAATGTTAACAGACTTATAGACTGCTAAAGTCAAACTAAACATATCAGGTTTAAACAGGAAAACCTTCCAGAAATGACAGAGTAACAAAGTTCTCATCTTGCGTTTCTAAATGTAACTTTCACAATATATTACATATATTTTTAGAAGGTCCATACTTACATGTATCAGTATTGCATGAATTGTTTTAAAATACCCATGTGTTTATGTAAAACAAAACAAAAAAAGACACCAAAAAAAACATACAGATTTTCATAGGGTGTCCTTATTTGTTCACGTACTTTACATCTCTCAGGTGTCGTTGGTTGCCACGGCGCCGCTCACCAACCTGGCTCTGGCTGTGAGGATGGATCCGTCTTTGCCGGCCAAACTGAAAGGACTCTACATCATGGGAGGGAACACTGAGTGTGAGTGAAACACTGAGAGTTACTAGTTTGAAGGAGTCGACTTTTATCACAGCTGAAGGGAGGTCACAGTATATCAGTATAAAGTCACTGACTTATTATTTTTACTCAAAGGTTTACTGACAAATATGCTTTTAGGGGTTACACTTTGTTTAATACTTCAAGCATTCCCCCCCCCCCAAACAAAAAGTGACACAAATTCTGGTTTTATTGCTAATAGGCTCCGTTAAATTTATTTTTTTTAATAATCAAACCCAGAAGAATTTGCTAACTGGACGCCTTTCTCTTAATAAGGCAAACAGGAAAAATCCTGTTTTGGATGTGCAATTATTTGCACATCTTCTTCCTACAGAAAATCTGACTGCTTTATTTTATTAATCAAAACACTGCATGTTTCACAATAGCATTTTATGATTTTAGTTTTACGAGTACTTTGTCTTTCCCATTTTGTCCCTCGCAGCAAAAAGTTTGTACATCACTTCCAAAATGTGAAACATTTTGTTGTTTATAGTATTTAAGATATATTTCTTGTCACCAAGTAGTGATTTAGTTGAAAAGAACGTTGTTTACATCATTTTCCACAAATTTTGACATCCTATTGGTTAAAAACCATCCATCTTCCTTTAGATTAAATGAAATGGTGGTTCTTATGAAACACATTTCCTACAGTAGATATTTATCAACATGTTTTTTTTGTTGTTTTTTTTGTGTTTCACCTTGTTGGACTGAAGGCAAAAATGAATCTTTGGTTTGTAAAAGTTGCAGCGCTCTGGTCTAAACCAACTTTTGCTTTGCGGTTCTGTTCTGCAGCCCGAGGAAACACCTCGGTGTGCGGCGAGTTCAACTTCACCGATGATCCAGAAGCGGCGTACATCGTGCTGAACGATTACCAGTGTCCCACCTACTTGGCCTGCTGGGAGTTCACCTGCTACAACAAGCTGCCTTGGGTGACCTCTCGTTTCCATATTTTCTCATATGTGGATGAATGCGACTCATTATCATCGTTTATCCTCAGTAAACGTGGATCAATGTTGCAGCTGCCGAATCTTTTCGTTCCTTCAGGAGTTTTGCAACGCCTGGCTGGCGCAGAACAGCCACAAAGCTCGCTTCATGGCGAAGATCTTCAGCCACAGCATCGAGGCGTCGAAAACCGAGCGCTTCGAGAAAGAGTTCATCGCGGGTTCGGGCCTGATTTCCTGCGACTCGTACGCCATGGCGGCCGCTGTGGACGACTCCTTCGTCGTAGAGAGCGACCAGTTCCCGGTTAGCGTGGAGCTGGTGGGCACGCACACCAGAGGCATGATGGTAGTGGACACTCTGGGCTTGCTGAACAAGACGCACAAGGTTTTTATCATAAAAAAGGTAGACATGGAGAAGTTCAGGAAGATGATGATGGCGGCTCTGAAATGAGAGTCTGAACTTAATACTGAAGGTCGCTGCTGTTCCCCACACGTTTTGTGGTTCACCTGTTTTGTTTTTCGTATTGTAAAACTCAGTTACCTCAACAACGCAATGACTCCACTTTCAACAGACAAACCTCTGACTTTGGTCATCATTTATTTAAGTTGATGATTTTCATTCAAAATAACAAAATAAAATGTTCCAACAAGGAAGGAAAACATGTTGAACACTCCAACCAATGAGAGCTCTTGTCTTTTGTTAAAGATCCACACCTGATTCTGCTGTGGGTTCTTTCACATCCTGTCATTTGTTGCTGCTCTTCCCCACCTGTGCTTCAGATGAGGTGTTCATAATGCTGAAGATGCAGCATCACACACGTTGCTGCACTAATTTCAATCAACACAAGCTGCTCAGTCTCGTCACAACACATTAGTTGGTTCCTCAGTATCCTTTCCTCCCTCTGAATCGCGACCTTGTATCCAGCTGCGGATAGAAGATGCTTAAAGTTGGTTATTTTTGTTAAACATTAAAGGTCTTCGATCAAACAGCGTCGTACAGTAACTACAGCTGACTGACTCACCATGGACCTCTTGCACTCAAAGAATGACGTCTGCAGCGCTTTGCAGTGGCCTTCCTTCAGACACTCACTGGGCATCTTTCCCTCCTGGTGGACAGAGGGACACTTTAAAACACACTATACTGAGACAATGACAAGAGCTTTAAGAAAGGCCACTGATTAAGTTTTATGCTTTGATTTGAAATTATGACAAGTATTTCTTCTTTAATGCATTTACGATTTATGCATTTTCTCTATCAAATACATTAAATTTGTGGCATCCAAGAAACTTATTTTAATTGTTTTAAATGGAAGATGTTGCTACATGTGACCCTGAAGCGTTAAATTTTTTCTTGTTTGGAAAGGTTTCTGGCACAAATGTTCTGGTCAGAAATCAGCAATGAACAATAAAATGAGGTTATGTCACTTTTGTTGTAAGTTACTAAACTTTACATCAACGTACCAGTTGACTTTTCTTTTTTAACACTAGAGTGAATGAATAGCATGTATAAAATATTCCTGGCTGCCATTACAACATATAGACAAAAAAAAAACAAAAAAACATTCCAAGCATATCAGAGGAAATTATATTGAAAAGCATAAATCAGGGGATGGATACCAAAAAAATCTCTAAGGCACTGAACAACCTTTGGAGTTTAAATCTCAAGAAATGGAAGGAGTACGGCTAATGTGTAAATCTGCAAAGATCAGGCCTTTTACCTTTAGAAGTGAGCTTATGTTTCCATTATGTCACTTATTGTTAGATCTTTTTGCTGCTCTTGATTTTTACTTTTTTTCTAATTCTTATGTCCAATGTTATATCTTCAATTATAACATTGGACAAGAATTTTTTTTTTTTTAATCATTATGTTTGGGACTTTAAAACTGTTTATAACGCTGTAAAGTGCGTTATAAATAAAGCTGTATTGGAATTAAAAAATGAAAAATTCTTCTCAAGCTCGTTTTTAAATTGGTTATTTTGTCATTTAATTCAAAATTCACATGTTTAATGTCTTTGCTTGGAAAAGTAAACGTTAACTTACCATTAGCTTTTAGCATTAGCCGCGTAGCTGTACCGTCGTTAGAAAGCGACTACTTAATCAGAATAATAGTTTGAACCGTAATCCTGCGACATAATCGTTTCTACAAACATTTTCGCTACAATTTAGAATTTGTTGGGACAACCACAAAGTTAAACTAGTATACCATACCTGAAATACTTCTGCTTAAAAATATGACGTATTTAACTAAGTCACTCCAAAATAAAGCAACTATTCTCATTAAAATGTTAAATTAGACTTAGCACCAATACATTTATTTAGTGGCCTTTCCGGTGTACATAGTTTTTTCATTGTCATTTGCACCACCTTACCTTCACTACGCAGTCATGCTGGAGGAGACAAGCCTTGAAGTCCTCTCTGATGCCAGCGCAGGCTCTGGTGTCCTCCTCTTTATCCTCGTAATATTTAGGCATTTTTCAAACGTCACTCCAGCAACAAGAAAACGCACTTACAAACCGAGAGCTGCAATAATTCACGCGTAAACAGCGGTGACATGTAAATGTTATGAAATACTGTCAGCCGCCATGATTATGAAAGGCATGATGGGAAGACGAAAGTACATGTGCATGCTGGGAACGTTTGTAGTTTTTATTGCACGTACTCAAATTATGTGACGTTCAAGTGAACTTCTGGCCGTGTGTGATAATATTAGCATTTTAAATAAAACCTGGCAATGCGGGTGGGATGAGTGATGAGAGAACAAAATCACAACACAAAAATGACCATTACTTCTAACCAGAACAGTTGTTTATTTAAAATTTACGTTCATGGAAAACTGATGCCAAAAATATCACCAAAGTCAGGCAAACACATGAACACGATGAAGGCACATAAACTGATGGGCATTGAAGGTGATTGGGTGAATGTCCTTTTTTTTTTTTTTTTTTTTTTTTTTTAATGGTTTGTCCCTCTTCCTTAAAAAGGAGCGGGGAAAATCCCAAAGATCACATGACAGTTCTTCTCTTACATGTGTTCATTTTTTGTTTATGAAAGCAGAGGAAACATCGTGGAAGGAGGAAAATGTCATTTCCAAACATTACTGTGCCCAGATTGCCAAATTAAAAGATGAACTAGCGAGACTGGACGGAGCACATACTTCGATTGGGTTAAAACCCATTTTAGAATAATATTTAAACAAAAATGTTTATAAATTACATGTCATGAATGCAAACAAGCATAAGCCAAAAAATTAGAGCCATTAGAAAACAATCTCACCTAAAGGCACTTCACTAACCCCTCAACAGTGAAAGCAACAATCACCAATACATAAGTTCAGTTAAGTCTCACAAAGTTTCCACTGAGATAGTTGGCCACAAACATGAAAATGTAAAAAGAAACTACTTCAAACGGGGAAAAAAAAGAGATAGAATATATATTTTAGATGTATGTACAATCAGAAGTGCACTCTAATGATCAGTAGTCATATCCTGTCCATTAAAAATTGACAAAAGAAATGGTTGAATTTGTTAAAAAGATGCGTGAAGGTGAAAAGTGAGGTACAATGAGGACAGTGTGATTTAAACCAAAAAAAAAGTAAAAGGAAAAAAAAAAAAACAATAAAGCAGTGCAAATATCGCTATTGTCAGAGAATGAGCTATTAAAACTACCTCTTTCACTAATTTTGGACAACAGTAAGATCCTCTTTGACATCAGTTTATACTTTTATTTTTAAATATTAACATACAATGTCTTTCTAGGCAAGAGGGAACAGATTATAAAGATTTTGGAGAAATTTTTAAGATAACTGTGTTATAAGGCACATTTTTCCTATTTTAGACCCATATCTACAACAACAGGGTTCCTACACTTCACATATTTCAATATTCCACATGTTCTACATCAGTTTTCTAGTAGCCTAACCAATTTCTGGCCATTTTAACCAAGGTCAGATTGTTTTCATTTTCCTTTACAGTATTTAATGTTTAGTATTGGTGTGCTCCAAATATTAAAAAGCGGCAAAGAAAATGTGTTTTATTTTAGTAAAGTACAGTAAAGCTGTATTAGAATCCAACTGCCCATCTTTTGATGGCAACAGGAGCTATCTGAGAAGCACGGATATAAAAACTTGATTTTATTGTGACAGCTAAATCCTCTCTACATTTAGCTAGTTTCAATATTAAAATCACAATACTTTTACAGCTCATCATGTCAAGATATCAGGCAAGTTGAGTTTCGAGCTTCATTATCTCAGGATAACAAGCATTTAACTCTTCATACTGAGACACCAACACCTCGAGGTCATTATGTTTTGATAATTTTCATCACTTTATCTTCAGAAATTGAAATCTCAAATTAGTTTTGTTGGTATAACTAAAATGGTTTGGGCGTTTTTAGATGCACTACTAGCGTCACCGTTTCATTATAGCGAGATAAAATCCTCAAGCTTATTTTGTCGTGATAGTTGCATTATCTCGATAGACTCCAGAGCGCTAAGCAACTCCTTACAAAGAGCAAAACCAAGACTTCGAGATCACCTTCTTGGTTTTCTCATTCTAGCCTGATAAATTATTGAAATAAAGGTTTACAGCACACCATTATCTTATTATCTTAAAAGGTTGCGACTGATAGTGTTTGCGATTGTGTTTTCAAAACGTCCCATTTTCATGTTCTTGAATGTGGAGCATAGAAGATTCTAGAAAAATAATTTTACACAAGTCGACACGTTTGTTAAAGAGCATGGAGTGTGAATTAAGAGTTTCCTTAATGCGTAGGAACCCTGCAAACAGGTTTCTATGCAATTAAAATTAATGCAATTCGGGACTTTGCAACAAGGCATCTGTATGCCATGAATATAAGGATGCACAGAAGCAATTCAGATTAAAAAGGAAAAAAAAAAGTACATAAAAACAGACTCGTAACTACCATAAACATCTCTTAGAATAAAAATATATTTTACCTCTTGTACAAATTAAAGATTTATTTCCAATAAATTAAGTCAACTTCATAGATCGTCAATCGTAGCTGTAATAATAATAATAATAATGTCAGTATAACAATATATTTCTTCGGGGAAACGTTGCCAGGCTAATGTCCAAGTTAGTCGACTATAAACTGACCTCAAGGTCAAACAGCATGTCAGACAAAAAAAGGTGAGAAAGGCTGGACGTCAAGGTGCTTCATGGGTCGCTAGGCTGCCCTACAGTCAAATATCACTCAGATGGATTATGAGACAATAAGCTCACCAGTGTAACAACGGGACCGGTTTTTGTTTGATTGCAGTGAAGAAAAAAAAAAAAGAAAAAGAAAAAAAAAACGACATTTGTTTGGGCTGGTGTTTGTTGATCTAGAGTCACGTGTTGGAGGGTAGACCTCCACCATTTCTGCTCGGAACGGAGAACAACTGGCCTTTAGAGACGTAGACATTCTTGATCATCGCTGGGCTTGCTGAGGCACTAGAGACAGTGCAACGCCCCCGCTCGCCCAGGTGTGGCAGCATTGAGTAATTGAGGGATTTGGCAGCATCTCCACCACCGGCCAGGTGGACTGGTTCTCTCCACCTGTGAAGATTCGGCCTCTTTCATCCAGCAACTAATCTGACTGGTCTCCGAGCTGCTCAGCAACACAGTCACTTTGAGAGTCCGAGCTGCTGCGAGAACATGTCTTCACACCCTCCCTCTGTTGATTGCAGACAGTAGTATTCCCATTCTCAAAAGTAAGTGGAGTTCACAAGAGTGTGGGGAGTCGTGGAGAAAGAGAGGGGAGAAACCGATAAGAAGCAAAAACAAAGCAAATCAGAAAGAACGGGGACAGAGAGCTGGCATTTCTTAGACAACTCTAAGCTCTAATCACTTCTCTGCTGGTTGCTAGGTACTAGAGACCCCACATTAGCAGTCTGGGAGATTTTGGCCCTCCAGGGGCTGTGATTCATGTGTCTCCTGCAGAACAATCAGCCAGATACCCTCTTTATGTGGATCTGCAATGAGAGAGCACACCAGTTTTTCCATTCAGTTATTCGCCCAAGTAGGCAGAAACAAAGAGGGGCTTCACATCTGGAAAAAAAAAAAAAAAAAAAAGTTGAACATGTCGTGACCTGGACACCTGACTTACCTCACTGAGGATGGCCCACACCGCAGAGTCTTTCAGAACGGAAAGCCGAAGGGCAATGACAGGGTTGAAGGCCGGATCTACCGCTCCCTCTGCCACACCTTTCTCAAAATTACCTGAGTGTTCAATACAAAATCATTTAAACCCGAGCCATCTTCACTGACTGAGAACAATACTTAAAATGCAAGAAACCAGGGGCAAAATGTGAGTCATAGTTATAAACTGATGAGAGCGGAGAGAGCAATCATCTTGCAAATTATCAAAAAAATGAATAAGGAAATTGTGCAGAGAACATGCAGAGGAAAATTAGAAGGCGTATCACATGTTGTACACAAAGGTGGGAAGAGTATAAAAGTAATATATTAATGTAAAAGTGTAGTTACTTTGACCAATTTTACTTAAATACAAGACACCAGTCTAAAATGTCCCATATTTTCCGCACTATAAGGCGCACCTAAAAACCTTCAATTTCCTCAAAAGCCGACAGTGCGCCTTATATATGAACCAATATTGAGCACAACAGGTCTAGCAACTACGGTAAGCAGCCGCTGACTTCATTTTCGCCCGTAGAAGAAGAAGAGCGCGGTGCATGCTGGGATAGTTGTCAGAACGCTGGTTTGTTAATAAAGTTTGACTGACCTACTGACCTACCGACCGTCTAGAATCAGGTTGTCTGCAGGTCATTTAGCGCCACGTTCTCCATGAACATGCTGTGCACGAACTGAGAAGGGTGACCATCGTCCGGCCCAATCGCGGAAGGCTCTCCTCGCCGACTGGAGTCGGACGGTTTTGTTGACATTCCGTTTAGTGCAGCTCCATCTAGTGGATGCATAACGTAACTCCAGACTCTACTGTAGCATCTATTCTATGTGCCTTATAATCCGGTGTGCCTTATAGTGCATAAAATACAGTACTCAAATACAAATATACAGTACCTCATTAAAATGTTACTTTAAGTAAAAGTTAATTAGTTTTATGAGCAGAAGAACGTTCCACTCGTAGACTTTACAAAATAAAAGAGGAGATATCGGTATGAAACTGTTTTTAGTTAAAGAACAGCATTATAAATAAAAAAATAAAACATGTTAACATACAACATAAATATTTGTGCGGTATTTTAAAGACATACATTTGCAAAATCTTCTGTTTATTTCATTTTTTCCTCATTAATACAAGATTTCAAATGTATAAGAGTAAAATACTTTACTCAAGTAAAAGAAAAAGTTCAAGTCTTCAAAAAGTACAAAGTACACATAAATTGTACTTAATTACAGCCACACGGCTAAATGTAACCAGTTACTTAGTTGGTTGTAAACAAACACCTTCCTGGTGTCACATCATCATTATGATGTTCACGTTTCCATCAACTAATTTACAACTTTTTTGCCTTCCCTCATTATTACCAACAAGCAGAAATATCGGTAAGCTAAAGTGAACCTTTGAAAGCTATTTAACTAAAACTATTGACACTTTAAGTTGATCAGACTTTAGTGAATCATTTCATTATGAATCCACAACTTCTTGATCGTCTTGGCTTTAAATATGATAGCCCAGGAGGCTCATTTCTGTTGGGAATGATAACAGGGAAAAGAAAAACTTTTCTGTTCTTCCATCATAAGAGTAAACATGTAGAGTTTGTTAAAATCTACCAGGGTTTTATCTGGAATTGTGTCTAAGTCAAATGAAGCTAAGAATGAGAAAAGGTGAATATGTGGAACAGCTCTGTTAAGTCAGGCACTTTCTCTTTAACAGAAAGGCTTGAGGAACCAATAACTGTGCTACTGATCTGTGGAATCGAAACATTAAAAGCTCTTACCAATCCTGTAAAAGCGATCTTCAGTTCGCTTGTACTTCTCTTTGGTCTGCAGTCCACTTTCCTACCATTGAAAGACAGAAAACAAAATGTAAAGACAAATTCAAGTGTCACTGACATACCACTTAAACAGCACCTGGCATGCTCACAAGTTAAATGTTTTACAATAAATGTGTAAATTACATATTCCGACCGAAGTGACAGAAGCAGTGATTCTGTCATCACCCTCACTACTGTCAAAAATCAATACGCTACGTCCAAAAGAGCAACCACTCGATGTAATCTAATCAGAGACTTTTGCACATCTCTCAGTTATGGACTGTGTGCGCGTGTGTGTGTGTGTGTGTGTGCGCGCGCACGAGCGTGTGTGTGTGGTGTTTCCCTACCGATGAAGGTAGTATTTCCACTGTGGTGTTTTCAATCTTGTCCCCCGGGTGCTCCTGGTTTCCGCTGCGAAACAGGAACCTGCCAATTAAATCATGCATTATTTTAACATTTGCATCCGAGGATGAGCATGTCTTCAACAGGAAGATGGTCCAACCAATATTTGTATGTCATGAAATTGGATACATCATGTGGTTAAGGCATTCAGTGCCTTGCAAAAGTAAGCCAACACAAAGCAGTAGAGGATGGTAAAATTATGCATTGTTTTCATATTTTTTTCTATCCCAAATAAAAATATGAAAAAGTCCTTAATCTTAACTCCAAATCCAAATCCAAATGTGACTGAACGGAAGACTTGAAATTTTGATGGACTAAAATACAGACAAGGTTGATGCAGCAATGTGACAGCGTGTAAAAAGGTTCAAGTCAAATGAACCTGGTATATTAGGAATATTTCTGCAAGGCAAAATATGTTGTGTAAGGCATGAAAGCTTGTGGTTTTTAGATTTCATGTTCAAAACATTTCTCAATGTTATTAACGCAACGTCCTCTTTGGTTTAGACAGCTGAAATATTCAAAAAAATCCAAGACACACCAGAGAAAAATTGCAGCAAGGTTGCAAGATTATAACCTTAAAGATAAACTTTTTATCCCATTACATTTGAAACAATTTCCTTTCACTATTTGGATGGCTTTAGTTGTTATATTTAGGAGTGAATTGATTGTAGTTGCCTGCTCGATCACCAATCTTTAAAATTCAGATTTTGGCCGATATCAATTTTATTAAGATATTTATTAAGATACAATACTCCCTCAATGTTCCAATTTTATTTTATTAAAAAAAAAAATGTGTTTAAAACCAGTGAAACAATACAAACTTGTTTCGTCGACAAGCGGAAGTTCTTTCGGTGATCTTCAGATCTTTGAAGAGGTAGATGAGATCGGTGGATAAGATCGGTTGCACACGTAGGCATGAGCATTGTACTTGTAGCGTTGTTTTCACAACTGCAGCCTTATTTTACTTCATTTCAACATGAACAAAGGGTTTTTGGTCGTTTGTCCTCTCAGGCTGGTTTTAACCTGCTTCTATTTCTCCATCTTCCTTCCTATCTGCCTCACCACTGCAGAGCAGCAGCCTGAGAATGCTGAATTTAGAGCGCTCTGATTAGCTCACCCTGACCTCCAGAGACACGCGCACACACACACACGCATACATCCTCACCGAAGCTGAGCCACACTTACTGAAGGACAGAGAAGAAAAATAGGTGAAAAGCTCTCTGCGTGTGCCTGTGTGAAAATGTTTAGCCTGTAAGCACCCTACATATGGTGTATGCTTGCTCCTTACCTTTCTATGCTAACTGGTCTGTCAAATTTAAAGAGGATGTAGTCGCCAGAAGTAGGTGTGATAGCCCAGAAGAAATCTTCTCCAAGGTACGTCTTCTCCAGAGTGTGGCCCTGATAAACCTGCATGACGCAAAAGAAACTCATTTACTCATAAAAAATGAATCTTAATATGATTTAACTGGCAACAGTACAGAGCATATGTTACAAAACCTGTGGAGCGTTACCTTCATGGAAGTGGAGACTTCTGCTGGGGGGTTAACATGCATCTTATGGAGCAGCGGCTTCAGGAAGTCCTTATCCTACAGACGCAGACAGAAAGGAAACCACTGTTTTTATACGCAGGAAACAGATTCCCCTCACTCTGAACGTCAACAACGGTCAGGACACGAGAGCTCACTGTGAGTTTCTGAATCTTTCCAGCAAGAGAAGAGTGGAGTCCAACGTGCTGGAAGAGCGAGGGTCTAAACCGCACGCGGAGGCTGGATTTCTGCCGCTCACAGTGTTTCTGGAGGAGAGAAAAAAAAAAGCAACAAATGATGAGATTAATCCCTGCAATGTTGACTCTCTTGTTTGTCCGTTATTGACAGGACATACCGCATCTTTCTCAGGGTTACAGACTTTGACCCAGAGAATATGGTCCAGCAGCCAGTCGATAGGCTTCTCTTTGTAGAACATAAAGATGAACTCAACAATGAGGTTCAGATCTGGAGCCTGGAACATTTTTCCTGTAAGAACGAGAAAACGACTTAAGAAATGTTTCTTGTTCCTCCACAGAAGGTTGGTAATAAGTTACCAGTTACTTGAAATGTGATAAACCCAGGAAAGAATCACAGAGGCCAACAAGCATCCAACGTGATACAACATCATCAGAGTTTGTTTGGGATCTTTGACAAATTATTGAAGAGATAAAAACAGATTAGAAGGTAATAAAAAATGAATAAGTGCCAGGCTATAAATTGCAAAATATTAACAGCAGTCCGGCATGAAAGCCATGCAGCAATGATGGTTTGATGTTTTAGTTCATGTTGGTGCCCAGCTCACACTGATTGGGTGAAATACAGGGTACATCCTGTACAGATCTCCAGTCTAACACAGTATATTGGTCTAAGGATTTACAAATTATATTTTCATCGTTAAAAACATTCAATGTGAGCTACTTTTTATTTTTTTTAATAAAAGACTTGAGATGCAACAAACCAGCAGCCATTATATTTGCTACTGTGTGCAATAGTTGGTTTTCTTGTGATCAGAAGTCTGAAGTTCTCATTTCAGACTGGGTGTAGTGATCAACCCACAGTCATTACCTGCATTTACATATGCATCTTATTCTAGAAATTAATAATAATTTTATTGACTAATTTTATCTTATTGATTGACAGCATTTATCATTTTGAATTTTAGTAATTTTGCAGTGCCGTCACAATGAGCTATATCTGCAAATTCCATTATATTGTCATATAATTTACAAAATAGATAGTAGTAACAATAGTGCTGAAATGGCACACTGCATTTGTTTGGTAATTGTTTGAGGCTGATTGACAGAAGGTAATACCAATGAAGCCAAGCTGGGAGAACTCCAGGATCATCCAGTCCTCGGAGGACAGCTGCAGGGCGAAGTTCCTCATAGTGGCAAAATAGTTTGGCTTGGCCACAATGTCATCCTCCAGCTAAAAGAAGCAACACAGAATGATAAAAATAGCAGAAAAGAAACACACTGTGTGAGATTAATGTGAGGTTATCTTTAATGGGGACGGGAGCTCTCCTATTTGATCAACATTGTCTGAGCTGAGCTAGGAAACAACTACACTAAGCTAGCAGGTTACACTAAGACAGCTGAAAATATTTTCTCATGACAATACCTCTTCTCTTTCCACATGAGCGCAGATAGAAACGACATTTAATGGACGAGAGAGAAAGGAAATTTTAACACAGAAAAAATTCTGTCAACACTTCTTCTAACGTCATCATGATCATAAACGGCGTGCCTAGAACACATCAGACAAGAGTTGGAGAAGCCCAAGAGATTTATGGTAAGAAAATCACTGCCATCTTAAAAAGCACTGGTTCAGTGCTGAGGGAAAGGAAATGACTGGCTTTTTTAATTTTCTGAAATAAAAACAGCTTTCTTGTTTGGTTTCATTAGGTTACACATTACAACAGTTTCTCCTCTATTAAAGATTTGTTAGCCTATAAAGAAATATTTTTTTTACTTGTAGTAAGTAACACAAATATCTCATGCTAAAGATATTCAGAAAAAAAAATCTTCAATTTATGTACATTTACACATTGGGGGGGGGGAAATCCAACATAAAAAATATTTTAGCAAAATCATTTCATGCATCATTTCATCATGATAGTCGAGCATTAGCTGAGATCCTCCCCACAACATCGATACGAGTTAAGACAACATTTAAATTCCCTTTGGCATAAAAGTGTTTTTCATCTGAATTAAAGAGAAGTAGGTGTGTCCTTTTGGGGCAGTAAAAAGTGTTGAAAGCAAGAGTACTGTTCATTTTAGCTGAGGGTATTTTGGCATAAATTTTCATTTACATGTGATTCTTTCCCCACCAAATGTGTTGAGATTCTATTTACACGTTTTATTTCAGTCGCGTTTCATTACGCGACTGAAATAATATTAAAAAAATACATTTCACACATCTTTAGCAGGGTTGCTGGTAAAATGGCTGAGTCATAAATAGTGTACACTCATCTTGATATGCAATATTTACACACAAAGGTTTATTGTAATATTTTTACCTTTCAGTGTGAAGTGACAAAAAAGCTTTTCGGATGATACATTTTAAGTGTGTTTTGTTTACTTCCATGCTGCAGCAAACATACCAAATTGAGACTGTTCTGCATTCTGTTACACATAATGCAGCACTGAAGAAATTTCTGCATTAAAATTCCAGTACATACCTGGACATAATAAACCCCTTTGCTCACAGCATACATCATGAGAAAGGAATAATCCAGATTCTGCTTCGTTCGCCATCTAAATAAAAACAGAAGTCATTGAAACACAAACATAAAAATCAACCCATGATAGCTGAGTCCGTCCTCCTGCATGTTAAGGAGTCTTACATTTGTGAAGTGCGTGTCAGACAGACTGCTTTACATGTACAAAGCAAAAGTGTTTTTTCCAGGTATACGCGCAAAGTTGCGAGAGCAGACTCTGCTTGAATAATTTATAAACCCCAGCTGCCACACTAATTGTTTGATCCAAATGATGTAGCGGTCGGGAATAAGACTGCTCACAGAGGACTGCAGGTGTTTCTGTGTGGGAGCTGTCAAAGACGCATTTCTGACTACACAAGCTCTGTTACATATAAATGCGCATGCCTGCCTTCTCATAACACACCAGTAAGCAGGGACGGTCACTTATTCCAACTTTGAAAGTCCAAAGTATTTTCTTAGCTAATTTAGAAGCAAACATAGAAAATGTGACAATCATCAGATGCAATCTGAAACGTCTGCGCACTCAAACACCCACACAGAGTGCGGCGCTCCTGAAGGCTATTATGTGAATACATAGAAGAAGCCTGCACTGCACTGTAAACAGATTTCTAATCAATTCAACTACAAAGAGAAGATAAAGCGCGGTGGATCAGATGGAGCCCTGCTTAGAGACAGCAATACAGAGTGCTGCTGCTGATGACCTTGATCTGACTTTGACAAATGCCTGTGGAATACTAAGCGCCCCATCAAGCCACCTAAAAGCCATCACATACTCCCTCCCCTCCCTGTTCCCCTGACTCATCTCTCCACTTTTTCTGCAATCCTCACCACAGCTCTTTTACATTCCATCAGAGCGTTGGTTAAACTAAATTTAACTCAGTATTTTAGCGTGTTTTATTACTAAGAAGCAGAAGAAACATCGATATGTGCTGTACACACAAAAACAAACACCAGAGATCTGACCTCTTGTATACATTTAACAGCTGTCTTCAAAATAAATCTTCAAGTCTAGCGTTTTTTTTTTGTTTGTTTTTTTTAAACTGTTTGTCTCATTACTACATCAAAGCTCTAATGTGCATCCTACTTTGCTCAACTCAAAATCCGGAGAGCTTTCAATATAATCCATGATTAGTTAAATCTAAATATTATTTTAAGTGGTAAATTCAGTCTTTTTACTCACTTAAAAGATACATGGGTAAACGGAAAACCATCTGAGGTCTTTAGATAGTTTTATATAGAAAAATAGCTTTTTTACATATTTCCCTTGAGTTTAAAGAGCGTGGTAGCAATTTAATAAGAGTATTACTTTTTTTTATTGGCTGACTAACAAAAATTACCAAAATCTCCTGATTGGCTGATCAGGTCATCTTGATGACTCCACAGAGTTTAAGCAGGTCAAAGTGCAATATAAACCTACACTCACAGCTGATTATAAACAACAAAAATATGAACTCCATTTCTGATTCAGACTATTAACAATGTCGGCTTTTTAATATCAGCAGGTTGTACTAATAAAAGTTGCGATGAGAAATCAGCTGATTGTGAAACATTCTCAAGCAATGATTAAAAAAAGTTACTATAAGCTAAGTTGGGGATATTATGGTGTCTACTTGCAGGGATACTGGGATAAGTACTATAATATATGTGTAGATAAACATTTACTATGCACTGTAATCCTTCACAAAAACCCAGTGGAAGGATCAAGCATTAACCGAATGAAACTTTTATAAAGAAGAGGCTCCAATTTGGCTCTTGGGTGGAAGAAAAGCAAATTAGTTCTTTTACAGATCCAGTTAAAAACTGTCTCTAGCGTAAACCCTGGATAAGCACCTGAAATACTTTTGTGCAAAAACTCTGAGCTGAACAGAGAAGATCTGGGCCAACAAAAGGGACTTAACGTCTTCTGCCAAGATGGATGTCTGATGCCTCAAAATCACATATTAAGGTGATTTGGAAACTTTAAATCGCTCCTTCCCCTTTACTTCTTCCTCTCTCAAAGTCTACACTTCATACTGACGTGGAGAATTAGGTGGCCCTTTCTTTAAACTCCTGGGAGATTAGTTAAATTTTGATTAAAGTTTAAACATTTAAATCGGTTTACTTATTCAGAAAAAGTTCCACTTTCTCTATGGTAGCGGTGGAACAGAATTAGAAATAGACATTTGTTGGTGGATTAGTATACTGTTCAACATATTCACATTGTTAAACAAAAAGTTTGATTAATAATATTAAATCAAACTCTTGACTATGCTATTAATCAGTTCCCAGTGACTTTTGATTTTAACAGACTTTTCTTAAAGTGTAAGCATAATTACCAAATATTTTCTTTAGATTGTCCTTGCTTTCTTTTTTAAGTCGAACAATTCAATCTTTAGACATTTTTTGATAGTTTACATAATAATTTAGAAGCCTTATGTACAGTAATGAAGCTTAACGTAGCATATCTACTGAGGTCTTGTTATTTGTGTAATGCGTTTTTACCTGACTCTTTCTTTGGAGTCTCCAAAAGTCTCTTTGAGGTTGTTCAGGTCAGGATAATAGGCGGCCGGTGGGGATATGACCTCCAACAAACCCGAGTTGAGCTCTGTAGAGAACCTAATGACGGAAACAGTTTGGACACAGATGAGACATGAAGCGTGGGTTGCTGTGTACAAATGTTAGTATTCTGAGCTTAAAAGCTGTCTGAAAAAAAAAAAAAAAAAAAAAAAAAAAGTGCACTTACTCTTTTTCGAGGCCAACAACCACGCTGTGAACATAGTCCAGGTCCGTCTGCAGAGATCACACCAGGAGGAAACATTACACCCACGCAGTACGGTTTTTTTGTTTGCTTTTTTTTTTCCTTTGACTCTGAAAAAGCTTTATACTAACACTCAAGTTCTCACCTCCCCAACAAACACAATGATGACACAGTCAAGCTTTTCCTCTGGCGAGAGCTTGTCTATTAGTGAACGCAGCGTTTCCGACAGATACGACTTCACCTTTCGCTTCACTGTGGGGATCCCCATCACCATGGTAACTGAGGAAAAGATACACCACGAGGTGAGAAACAGGAAAGGACCACAGGGGTAGTGGATTCATCGCAACTGAGTGGGCCAAAACAAATAATCTTTAGAGAGAGAGCGAGAAAGTCGACAACAGATTAAGTCAATCTAGATCCACAAAAAAAAATGCAATTCGTGCCAAGACTGGCAGATGGCATAGAGAAGGATGACGAATAGAAGGAGTTTGTAAGATACAATGTCACAAGATAAAACAGGAATATTTTTGATTATTGGCATTGTTTTTCCCACAGAGAGAGAGAGTATGGATATGGTTCAATGGGCGCGGGTGGGAGATGTAATTAACAGAAGATTCATATCCTCTGAACTACATTATGACAATATTCAGATTTTAAAATAAGACAATATTGTATTTGAAAAATACTATGACATATAGCTTATATAAATTTTGAAAACAAGTCTATATATAAATACAACTTTGCCCGTTAGCTGCTGCCTCACAGCAATCTAAAGCAATCCATCAACTCAAATACTCAAAAATAAATAGTATTGAGGTATTAGTATAGTATTGTCCCTTTAATCATACAGGTAAAGGCTTCACCAGAGTTTGCCTGGCTTACACAAAAGTCAATGTTTTCCTTAGGTAAGGCTGACCAGGGTTAAGAGCTGATAACAGCTCTAAATTACTTACTTTATTGGGGCAGCAATCTGCAGATATGAATATGGAATGTGTGAGAGTGTGTGTGTGTGTTTGATAGTGCAGGCGGAGGACGGTTAAAGCGGGAACATGCTGACTGCGCCGATTCGGTGGACACATGGGGCCCCAAGTAAAAGCACGCAACAAAACTTGAGGTGCAGCATGAGCGAGCAGCACAGCGGATTGAGAAGGGGCGCAATTCTCCAGAGTGATCTGTGCAGCGTGGAGAATCTGTCCTAGTTCTGCTTTTGTGTTTTTCACACTGAGCTCCATGTTGTATAGCGACACCCACCACCAAGAAAGTAGGTCGAGGATGAAAGGAGAATGTGGGAGGAAGGAGAAAAGACAAGAGTGACGGGGAGGATGGCAGACAATGAAGGAGGGATAATGCATGCATGTGCAGCAGGACCGACTCCAGGACTGCACCGCCCCTCGTCCCTTGATCAGCTCGCCTGCTCCGCTCCGCTGAGCTGTCATTTTCACTCCACCAGAAGGCAGGAGGAAAAAAAATTATATATATATATATATATACAACTTGCTACATGTTTTTTCTGAAAACAAGTGGCTGGTACAGTTTCCAGTGTTTTGCAAAAATGTTGTTCAATCGTTTATTGAAAATGAGTGTGAACGTGTTGTTTTTAGTTCAGACACTATGGATACAATTTATGTAGTGTGAAATAAAAAGAGACAAGAAGCGTGAACGAAAAATAAAACAAGCAAACAAAAGAAAGTGTAAAACCATGCACAGCAGGTAAAATAAGTATCGAACCCGTCAAATGTTCAGGAATGCCACATTTACATTTTAAAAACATAAATTGTGACAATTATTGTACAATATTCAGCAGCTCAACTGCACTGCTAAATGTAACTCGACTGGAAATTGACGATTTATTGGTATGAAAGCAATATTTGTGTTTGCAAGACTGATTACATAGAGTAATGGCTTTATAGCCTAAAAACAACACATTTTACTTTTATCTTCACTTACTTTTTATATAATCATCTCAATAAACGGTAAAAAGTATTTTAGTAAACTTTGAAGTCCATAGACCCTCCATGTAGTAGCATATCATAAATTTTTAAAACTTTATCAACACTTTACATTAGGTGATGGAACAGAAATGATTTGCATTTATTTAAGGAAAATGCTACTAATAAAAACAACTTTTTAACTGCCTTAAGTAAACCTCATTGCCATGCAGCTTTAGATTTACAATACATACTAGAGATCTTAAATAAAATAAAAAAAAAGCACTTGTAACAGAATTTGTGTCTTTCAAATCGTGACGTCATCTTCCCGTTAAATTAAAATTAACTCTAACGATCTTGAATAGGGAAGTCAGTTTACTCAGCTGATAAGCAGGTGTGAGGAGGGATGTGGTGGAAGAGCTACTTTACTGTAACCACAGGCATTGCTGTGACTAACTGGTTTCACAATAGTGATGGCATTGTTAAAATATGCATCATCATATCCTTAGTTTCATCTGTCAACAACTAAAGTGCCTCAAAGAAGGGTTTGTATTGGTGTTGTGGAAGAGTCAGGTGAAAGGGTTTGAGGGACACCATAAACAAACCCATATGTTTTTAGATAAGCTTGTAAAACACTGTCGGGTTCTGTGGAGCTTTTGTCCATTTACAGCGTTATGAAGTGAGGTGGCACAGTCCCCGAAATCCTGAAACTCGAACATCAAACCAAACAAGTTTTACCTCAGAAAATCTCAGATGTAAATGAGAAAACAAAACCACAAAAGATGCAAATATGCGGTTTCTCAGCAGACAGCACTGCTGTAGTGTTTTCCTTCTAAAATCAGAAGTCAGAATATGTGGCATAGAGATCTTGTGACCGAAGAAGTTGCCCACCAAAGGCGAGATAAAAATCTGGAGTCCACACCATCACAGTCATAGTTGTCAGAACTAGTAAGTGAGACGCCAGTGAATGACAATAATCATGCGAAGGGACTGGAAACTCCAACTCTCGTCCAATCTGAGTGTCTCCACGCTGAGCAAACACTGTAGGCTGTGGGGTGACGTCTTCCTTTTTCCTGTCACATTTTTAAATAGAGAGAAACATCTGAGACCACGAATATCTAGACAGGCACATGAATGCCCACCTAGATCTGTCTCAGAAGTCCCTGCGCCCACTGTTATTTCATCAGCATTGTTAAATTTTGAGTTGGCTAGCATCCTGAATCGTGCAGCTATAAATAACCTAATGCCAAACATTCACAGACCGGCAATAAAACAAGAAATCCAAGATAAGATAGATTTCTAAGCTCTAAGATGCAATGCTGGTATCTTGATGGAAGGGTTGCCAGTGGCAACTAACAATGTCATGTATCCAGCTTTACTGGTACAGTGAGAAGATGTATATATATAAATAAAAGAGAACATGCTACACGTCATTAAAAAAAAAAAATTCCTTGAAGATTAGTGTAACCAGTCGAATGTCGTGGTTTGCAGAGAGTAACTACATTAAAGGAACAATGACATAAAAACAGAACTAAGACTATATTATTACGTGTAAAACTTCAAATTTTAGTCAATTAGACTCGATGGGGAAAATATGCAGGTAGCAGTTGTGACCCCACCATAACACAGATCGTTTCCCAGGAGCTGCAGCTCCGCTTCGTGCATTGCAATAAACCCAACTGAGCATAATTCAGAGACGAAAGCTGATGGCACGTATGCAAAGGGCTGCAGTGAGTGGGCATTCTCTTTCACTTCTGAGGATAGCAATAGTCTCAAAACACTGCTGACGAGAAGTATTTGTACAACTGGTCAGACCAGAAAAACAGCTAATTCCTAGAAATCTTGTCAGGCTGAGCCTTAGTGACATCACAGTTCCCTGATCTAAGAACAGGAAGTAAAAGGAAAGAAAGAAAAAAAAAAAAAAAGCCTAAAAAGGCCACATTTTACATCCGGCAGAAAAAAATGCCAACAATATAGAGACTTCATCTTTTGTTTTCATTAATAGTTACAGTTGACTCGACGTTTTGCTGCCTGTTTAGAGTCTGTTTTATTTTCTCAATTTTAATGATTAAAATGGGACAGGGCCATTAGGATGTAAACCTTAAGCTTACTTCAGCCTTAAATCTAGTGCACACATAAAGCACGAAAAGCAAGATAAGGACACTTCTTAATAGGAATTAAATGCAGAAGAGGTCATATGGAGTATGATGCAGCTTACAGGATAAAAGCTAAATCAGCAGCAAAATAGATGGAAAACAGACTGAAAGTATCCCAACAACCAGGAGAAAAACACATTGTGCAGAACTGCTGGCTCATAAAAAACACTGATGCAGGCAAGAGAGAGAGAGAGAGAGAAAAAAATACTCCACAGGAGGGTTCACTGCATCATAAATTTTAAGAGGTTCTTGTATTCGGTTTATGTTATCAGTGTAAAAAGTTTTGCTGCAACGCTCTTTGGGAAGAACATAAGAGGAAAACAATTATAATTTTAATTACAAGTTGTTATGTTTTACGTAAATATCCGTCTAGAAAGCTAAATCCTCCGAGGACACTTGTTGTGAACAAGTAACAACCTGAGAACATGTTGAGACCTGAGGATCTCCCTGGTGTAATAAAGATGTCGGCGGGTTTTACTGTGTTTGTTAATCATTCGCTGTACAGAAGGGGGTGTGGAGGGGAAGCACCATTAAAAGTTGGCAAAGTTAACTTCATGCCGAGTAAGCAAAATGTATAAATCCACTTCTTACCTCCTGTGCGTCCAAGACCCACTTGGACTGCCGGCTGCAAGCTGCCCTCATTGTTGAGGAGGTGAGGCAGGTGGTGGTAGATGTTTGGCACCTGGAGAGCTTTCTTGTTTGTGAGCTCCTTCAGTAGTTTCTGTGTCTCATCTGAAAACACGGCCGAACAAAGCAGCTGACGGTGAGCTATTTTAAGAGCTCTAACTGGAGAGGATTTATGAGCACACGGCCAAATTGTTTAGACAGAGATCACATTAAAACCAAACATCACATAAGTCATCACTGGCTGATAAAGGAGCAGAAAGCTGGATGAAAGCATAATGCTGGTGACGTAGTTCTCAGCTGTCAGCTGTAAAATCTGGTCATATTTAATATATGACTTAAAAAAAAGAATGCTTTTAATTGACCCCATTAGAGCCAATTAAGTAATATTAAACTTAAGTAAACTGCAAAACAAAACTTAATGTGTCATATTACAAAAAAGGCTTTCTATCAAAGCTTTATGATTTTAATGAAAAAGCTTTTCAAATTAGCTAGTGCGTCACCATAACAAGGATCCTGCTCAACAAGACAATCCATCTCTCACTTATTAGATATAAGGGGTGTTTCACTGCTGTCAGTCTGACAATTAGTTGCTTTCAGTGGGTTTTATGTATTTTATTTGACTTAATCGATGTTTATTCACACCATTGTGATGAAATAATAATTAACTCCATAAAGATAGCAGCACAAGAAGGAATGCTGGACTGGAGTCAAACAATGTTGAGGACAATGCCCGTCAAGGCGCAGGCCTCGGTCACCTGAGAAGCTGATGAGCGCATCTTTGCTGCCGTTGGTTTCGGCGATGGCCCGTCTGAACTGCTCCAGAATGTGGTTGAGCTCAGACGAACGCTGCAGAGTCCTGTGTTCTGCAACACGAAGCCGTTCTTTCAAAGCGTGGAACTCCCGTTGGTATGCTATCAGCTTCTCTGTAAAGACAAATAAATTGCGTGGATTAAACTTCACGCATTTAAAGGTGACAACTTGCATAGAGAAAAAAAAGAAAAGGAGAAAAACATGGCTTAAAGACTAAAATCATGTTTTTTAGCAGTGTTGGTGTATCTAGCCGCTCCAAATCCTGATTTATTTATTGGACGTTTGACCCTGCAACCCTAAATGCATTCATGTCTATGTTTTGACAAACTCCGAGTAAACTGGGTGTTTTTTCTCTGCATTTCATGCAACAGCGGTTGAAGTTTGGGGAGAACAGAACCAGATCTAAGACTCGGTTTGAGGAGGAGCACAGATCTTATTTTTAGAACAAACGGGGTATAAAAAACAGAAGCTGAATTGGATTTTGGTTGAATTATGGGTGAATGCTTTTTATGAGCACTGGAGAAAGGGAACAGCAGCAGGAGCAGAGGAGTGCAAGAGTATTACAGATGGAACAATGAGATCTGGATTTCTGAAGACGAAAAGGTAAAACTTAGTCGTGTTTCATCTTGCATCGAGCCGAATTTCATAAAAAGTCAAGAAATAAATGTTTCACAAAGCTCCAAAAACTGACACACAATGTTCACAAAAAAGGATGCAGTCATTTCAGTCTTCTCATAGCTGTTGCAACAAATGAATATCTTTTATAAACAGTGTGACATTGCAGTCTGTAAGGCCATTGTTTCACCTCATAAAAACAATGCAATCTCTTGCAGAGGACATTAACAGGACTCGTTCCTCCAATCACACGCCTTTCATTGGTAATTTAGAAGCTGCACATGCTAACAAAAAAAAAAATCCTGTTTAGGAATATCACTGACCATCTGGACCGTCACTCTGCACAAGGTACATGTATAACAGCAAACAATGGGTATATGCTCACGGTGGTAGCATGAACGGCGTCCAGCATGAACTACTCCTCCTTCTTCCAAACACACGGCTCAAAGCCCTCTTCGCACAAAACTACTTGTTATGCAGCATTAAGATCAAAAGATCTCCCATATTTCCTACAGATTGCTGCATTTTTAACGCAACCATAATCATTGTAGAATACTTTAGTCCGGGTTTGACCAATTTACAGGCTACGCTTTTCATGTTTTTCTCAATCTATGGTGGTTGCGATAGCAAAGAACAAGTTTTTATTGGCTGCATGGAAAGTGTTTTAATAAGAAACACAAAACAGGACTTTCTACAAGATTTTATTTCAGTGTATGGATGGCAGGGGGTGGGGCAGCCATGCCTATTGACTGGATATGGAAATAAGCAGCAAAAACCTCATTCAGAG
Organism: Poecilia latipinna; assembly: GCF_001443285.1. Taxonomy (NCBI): domain Eukaryota; kingdom Metazoa; phylum Chordata; class Actinopteri; order Cyprinodontiformes; family Poeciliidae; genus Poecilia; species Poecilia latipinna. Next base: position 407,630 of record NW_015112923.1, read on the forward strand.
CAGGAGTGGCACAACTTTTTTTTTTTTTTTTTTTTTCCATCCACAGACTGATATATAAAATGTGTAACTTATTAACACAAAAATGGGGAGTGAGACTTTAAAAATACCGTCAATGTTTTTTTTGTTTTTTTTAAATAGATGGGTGTAAAACTAGGAATAGTTGTGTGCAAGTTTATAACAGCAGCAAAGTTGGGGTCTACCGCAACATACTTTTTGACTAATTTTTCTGCCAATCTGCGATAAACTCAGCATTCCGTAAGTGTTGCATCATTTTTTTTTCCCATGTTTTGAGGGGTTTCAGTACAAGTCTGTATTGTTAGGAGTCACTGCATTGTAAAATGCTATTCCTCAAACTGCAGGAACAGTGACTCTATGCACCTACACAGTGTTTGCGAGCATAGCTGAGAAAGGACCAGCGTAAGGCCAGATGGCAGGCTGCTGAAACTTTAGAGGATTGAAAACAATGAAAGTTATGGAGCCAGCAGCACTAGAAGTATAAACTTGACCTGAAAATACAGATGGGCAATATCCTCTCCGACTTGTGGTTGTCAGTGCATGCTGAGAAGGTGTGATATGGGTTTGGGTAGTCTCTGATCTTCCTTCTTTCAGCTTTAGAGTGGCCTTTAACAGTGCGGTCACAATAACAAAGCCCTGGATCCCTTCATCTTTCCCTCATCATCACTCTCTTAAATAAGCCATTGTCCACCCGCTGTGGTCACAATATTGGTTTTCTTCATTTTTTTTGTTTGTTTTTTTGATTTTTTGCACAGAAGCTTGTTATTCACCCCTGAATGTTGGTCTCCAAGACTCGCACAGATGTTGTGATTTGGCCCAGACTTCAAGGAAAGGGCAACTTCAAACTACATACAAGACTTTCATCTTCACTCCCAACCCTTTAATTGTAGGATGCTGCTGAAATGAAGCTCCACCTGTGCTCTTACAGTGAGAAAAAAGTCAGAAAGCAAGCAAAAGAGACAAAAACACGGTAAAGAAGTAGTTCGCTGTGGACAGACGTATTACATGGCTACAGCGGGGGGGGAAGCAGCGTGTTATAGTGTATGTTGAAGCTACATATAAAGTTATTGTGAAATAAACAGGCAGCTGAAGACTAGAGATCGTGGGAGCGGTTCACCTTCCAGTTGGAGAAGAATAGCCTCAAAAGATTAGCACTGAAACAATTAATCAAATTAATCACGATGAATCAATAACTGGAATACTCGTTAACTAATTTAGTAACTGATTAATCATCTCCTGCAGTATACAGACTCAAAAAAAGCTGAAAGATCCCCACCCTCGGAGCAGTAATTTAGTCAAAACTGTACCAAAAATAGTATACATTTGTTTTTAAGAGGAAAACAACTTTGTTTGCAAAGCCGCTTTAGCCAGAACTCGGCAAGTGGCATAGTGTTAGCTTCACCTGGTTCAAATTCAGTAAAAACAAGTCCACTAAGCTCCTTTTGCTATCCAATTATTAATCGGTTAATCAAAAAAAATATAATAATCACCAGATTAGCCTCAAGCATAAAGGGCCGAGGTTTTCATATTTATGCTATAAGTATTTTTTGAATTCTCTACAAATGATCAAGTGTACACTAAAGGCAATAAATGTTCTCTTATTTAAAAAGGAATTGGTTATTTACATTTTTATGCATTTATAATATTGTGTACAAAAAAAAGGCTAGTGTGGTTAAATGAAAAATCTGAAGAAAGTCCCTTTTTTTTATCTGATTAATCGATTGTCAAAATAAATGACAGAATAATCGACTGTTAGATTAATTGTCAGTTGCAGCACTACTAAAGCTACAGCCAGAGTTAAAATGGAGAAATTAAGTTTATAGCATATTATTCATGTGTTAGAATGGTCTAGTCAAAGTTAAGCACTAGATACAATTGAGATTTTTCACAAAGACCTGCAGCTGCACTTGCAGTCAGAAAAAGGTCTACAATATATTGACTACAACATTAAATCTTTAAAAATGATGTGGTTGTAACAGGACAACACTGTAAAAAACTCTTTCCTGCTGTATTTTTGCTTCGATTCCTTTGGCCAGCATATTTTATTGGAGACATGTGGGAGGAATGAGGGGGCAGATATGTAAATGGACGCTCAGGAGCTAGCCTTTAGAACGAGCTGAATCAAAGTCGCATACTCTGGCTTGGACACACACACACACACATCCACACTTGATGAAAGCGCTGCTCTCAAAAACAAAAAAATGTTAAATTCTTGTGTAACTAAAACTCCTCACCGGCTCATTAATTAGGCCTCTCTGGATTTAATGGAGGATAGTACGTGCATTTTCATGATGTTTGCCGCATTGATTTTTTTTTTTATTTGAGGGTTTCTCTAGTGGCTGGGGAAACTGTTCTTAATGAAGCACAAAATCAGCATGAGGGGCTTAAACTCACAAGTCAGGCCAAATTATTGTATATGTTGTCATATAAACGGGCCCACTGGGCTAAGTTTATTGTGCTGTACTCAGTGAGGTCAATTTAGGCTACCCCTTGACGTTTAATAGGTTTGCTCAAACCCATATAATCTTGCCTTAATGTGGTTTCTTGGTTAATTCAGTCACCACCTCCATTCAGCTCTTATCTTAAGCATAGTGTTTCTAAGCCCAGCGTTTAAAACAACATCACCTGAGGTATTGTGCAATGGCAGAAATATGAGTTTGTTGTCACAGACAACAGGAAGCTTAGCTCTTTAATCTTCCTTTATCTAAGGCTCATACTTCGTAAACGTCGCGCCACTTTTAGACGCTGTAAGAAAAGAAAGTAAAGCCATTATGTGAAATGTTAGGAACGTCTCAGACCTGATCAAGACAATACCTTAAATGATCGGCGTCCAAGTCCCTGACAACATTTGCATTCCACTTTGTTGAGATAAGCAAGAGTTTTCTCAGAAGTAATCTTCGTAGGGAAAGAAAGGCAGTGTTGGCTGCTGCAGCTCCCAGTACGTCCGAGTCAGGAGAACTACTTTTCTGTAAGTTTTGTGTTCATAAATGACTGGAGAGCCCCATTGAATAACTCTGCTTTTAGCGTTTTTAAGTCAAATCAAAACAGAGAGCAAAATTGCTAACGTTAACCTTGAGCTTCAGCAAATATCTAAATCATCAAAGTGAGTTAGAAATTAGTTTATTGAAGATTGCAGCTGTATTTGTTGAGTAAGACTGGTGATGTGCTGTCAGAATACAGCAGATTTTTAAAATCAAGTTCATTCTCCGAATTGCTAAGTGCAATATCATAATTATTACTAATATTTAGGTGAAAGAGTTTTGAGACAAATAAGTATGTTTCAAGTAAGAACATAGCTGTTTTTGGTACAACTTGTTTTCAGTAAGACAAAAGAGACAATCTTAGCTTCCCTACGTACAACATTAAGCCACAACTTTCTCAATTTCAAAGCTAAAGCAAAATAGCTATTTTGTGATTATATATATACACACACACACAACTGACAAAGACTGTATCAGGCCATTTATCTGATCATCCAAAGCCTGCACTCCTAATCTGCCCTTCACTTAATTCTGCCTTGCTGAGGCAAGGTGCTGACAGACAGTTCATGACTGCTGAGGTGGGATTTGTGTCGTATGTGTACACAAGTGGAAGACATGCAGCACAGAATATGCAGAAGTCAGTGATGGAGCCAAGTTTCACACTTCCAGCACATTTTCACTTTTTTTCCAACACAAACTGATCACCTATCAATCCCAAGTAGCATCGCGGCAAATATTAAATTAATGCATAAAGGACGAGTGGGTGAAGACTGTGTGCTAAAATAAAAGCGATACTGAAAAACGGATGATTTATGAGCTGATTTGTAAAGTGTCTTAAAACACAGGCTCAGCTAAATCTTACCAGTGATGCAGATGATTCAACATAAACTGTGAAGCAGAAAGTGTGCTTGCGGGGTAATTAAACCCAATTACACACACAGAAATATCTACCGTAGTACTGGATATTGGTTTTTATCTGCTGAAGTCTAAAGATATCACTGTTGCATCTCTGGTTACGCAACAGAAAGGCAGTAAGCAAAAGTTACGTTTTGCTCGTTATTCTTAAAAACAGCATAATCACTTCATGCATAACACACTTTAGAGAAAAAAATGGCCTCGTTTATATTTTCGCCACATTTTCCTTTTGCAACACATTGCAAAATATATTTGACAAACTAAAGCAGCAATGTAGTCACTAGAAACTGTTTTGATAGCATATAGCAGCTAATTTATCATAAATGTAAGACAGCAATTTGTTCCGACTGTGCAAGAAAACCAATCATTTGACAGAGTGTCCAGTCCTTAATCTCATTTCAACTGGAGAACAGCAACTTTACATGCATCGTGCATATAGGGACTTTGTGGCTTTAGAGATGAGCTTATATGTACAAAAGAGATCTTTGCCAGGTTGTGAAATCTTAAAAAGTGCAAGACATTCATGTCTGTAGAAAAAGGTTCACAAACTAAATACTTAAAACCACGTCGAAATAAAAAAACATCGTCTTCATGCTAATCTTTTCCTACTTCTCATTTGGTCTAAAAATTGGGGAGTATGACTGTGATCTCCGTTTAAAGCTTGCTTGTCAGTATTATGCAGTCTGCATCACAGCAGAGAATAAAAACAAGCTGCCAAACACACATCACTAATACCGCACGAGCACAGAGTAGTAGTATTGATTTTTGGAGGTATTGTCTTGACAAGAAGTGCAAATCAATCCATGAGTCGGCATGTGATACTCCCCTAACGGTTTCGAGTAATTTGAAGGGGGGGAGAGAATGCACACCTTTATCCAGCTGAGAGGCTTCTACATCCTTTTATTTCACTGATAAAATGAAAGCGAAAAGGTCGAGTGATCAAAGAGAGAAAGAGTCCCTGAAAAGCTGAGCTCATTTGCCCGCTTGGCAGGTTTCCCACCCAGCGTTTTAATTTTGCTTCCTCACCATGGACTCATTGTTTTAGCCCGACCACCACCCAATGTTCTTCCTCTTCTGTGCTGCAAGTCACGATAAGATCCAGCAGTCGACTGGTTGTCTGTGTGGGAGAGCAAGCGGTGTGTTACACCCTATGATTCTGTTCATCTTACTTCCACTATTACCACCACAGAGCTTTTTTTGTTTTTTTCTTTAAAGTTCCCCTCAACGAAAGGGCTTTTCTGATGCAATACGTTTTCTAGAGTAACATCTTTTAATAACTTTGTTACCATCAATTCATCTCACACTACTGCTTCGCTGATTTTCCCCATCTAGATTTCACACATCAAGTACATTTATAAATATGTACAACAAACTCATTATCGTGACAGTCGCATCAGAAAAACCAGAAGTATTATGGTACAACTTGAGTCACAGAAAGTCATATGATGCCTACGTTACAAATAGACTGATTTGCTTCATTGAAAAAAATGAAATGTTATTTAAGTCTAGCTTCTGTTAAAAGGTAGGCAGTAAAATTTAAAAAAAAAAAAAAATAGGTAAATGTCTTGTCATATTTAAACTGGACTTCAACAATGTCAGTAGTCCTATGCACACCCTGCCATCATAGTGGTGATGCTCTGCAAAAATGCTGCCAAGTACTAGTTGGCAGCAGGGTTTTGTTCCCCTCAGCTGGACAGCTTTGTGTACCACATTCATGACAAAAAAAAAAAAAAAAAAAAAAAAAAAAAAAAACTTTTGGAAGGAAAAAAAGGATTTTTTTTCCTTACCAAAAATTGCGGTTGTAAAAAAGGAAAGAAG
>NW_015112923.1:416416-427533 GCF_001443285.1 Poecilia latipinna
AGTGGGGAGGGGTTTTTTTTGCCCCCCAGGGGAAAAAATTTTGGTCGCCTATTTGATGAAAAAAAAAAAAAAAAAAAAAAAACAAGAAAAAAAACTTCTGGAAGGCAAATAAGGATTATGTTTCCTTACCAGAAATTGCAGTTGTAAAGAAGGAAAGCAGTACTGCTTTTAGTACTATAGAGAAATTCACTACTATAACTAACAGTTAAGGTTAAAAAAAAAAAGAAAAGAAAAGCAAAAAAAAAGACATACAATAGTTTAATATTTTATTGTTTTCAGCCACTTGTATTAATTATTTCAATCACTTCTATTCCAGTATAAAATGTTAGAATAATCCATCTTTTTTATTTTCATACCATTTACTGAGTAGGAGAAAACACTCACTATGTCGAGTGATTTCCACTCGACATAGGGAGTGAAACCAGCAGTCAATTACTGGGAACAGTTCATATCAAACAAATGCAACTGAAGTACTTATTAGATATCAGAACTTTCACTCTAATGATTTCCTGCATTCAGGATTTTCACATTGTTTCCACAGGCTTTTATCTCCGGCTTACTTCAGGAGACAACAAAAAGCTTTTTCTTTTCCTTTAAAGTTCCCCTCAACAAAAGGGTTTTTCTGGTGCAATACATTTTCTAGAGTACAGTAGATATTTGATAACAAAATGAATTATTGTACAAAATAAAGTTTAGATTTCTGTATTAATCTTTTCCAGATAGATTTGAGCGCAGTTAGAATTGCTTGTTTTGTACAGCCACATCAAATGTGTTCTTGTGAGGCTCATTTGTCAGATTAAAAATAACCTTTACGCAGGTAATAAACATACTCTTTGATAAGTGCGTATTTCAGTGTTTTTATTGTTCTGATGTAATATTCTAATCTTAAATATCATGTCACTAGCCCTCAGTGGTAAATTGTCATAAATAGCAGAAACAAAGGCTTTAAAAGATTTGTCTGGGTGTAATTACTCAATACAAGTTTCATTTAGTGAATTGAGTGACATAAATAATGAATATTAATTTAATGAATATGATCGTATTGCAGCAAGTAGTTCATATAAAACTGGATTTTCGCTTAGACTTTTTTAATAAACTGTTATATTTCCATGTTTATTCTTTCCATAGATACATACATATAGCTTAAAAAACTTCCTCTTATTTCTGAATGCATTTTTTTTAAACTTCCTGCTTCAGATGGAATAAACGATACTGATAAATTTGAAGACTTAACTTTGACAACCAGTGAACCAGAAGGGTCTATGGACGTCAAACATGTCCAAATCATTATGATTTGTTTTAAGGTTCATGTAAATTTCTTTACCTGGGATGCCAATAATCAAGTATCGTGCTATATTGTGAGTTTTTGAAAAACCACTTTCATGGAAACCACCTGTGTCGCCAAGAACAGACCTTTGAATTTCTGAGGAAGTGGAAACGTAACTATGATGAAGCTCACAGCAAACTTCAGCAAAGAGCTGAAATCAAACAGATGACATCAACTTCCTGTGACACACAGAACAACTTATTTTAGTTCCAAGTATGTTCGAGCATTGGAAATGTGTTTTTATATATATATATATATATATATATATATATATCATCGTCTTATTGCCCAGCAGCCACAATGTTTGCTGGCATGCAGACAGACAAAAAGCAAAGTGTATACCAGTATGAAGAGAAGTCCCATGACACATAATAAAACAGAGGACTACCAGAAGCAAATAACAGCCATCTCTCTTCCCCAGACTGAAAGGAAACTGTGTGCTGCTGTCTGGGAATGCTGTTCAGAAGTAAAAGAGGGAAAATGCTCAAATGAATGGAGAGCACTGTGGCACAGAGGAAGCCAACAGAAAGCATGAGGAGGCAAACAATAACGATTGTTAACTCGCTATCCGCTGACGACGTCCTTTTAAATGGAGGAAAACTGCTTTGGACGACGACAAATGCGTATGTCTGCACCTCGCTGCTCCCCTGCCGTGTCAGCATTGGAAGCCTCTCCCTCTCCATTATACAGATAGCACCTCAGGATCCTCACATCTCTTAAGCTTTACTCCTTCCACTCTCCTTTGCCCTCCGGGCCACTTGGGATTTGTCTGGCAAGCTGCCCCGTTTCAAACTGTCCACTCTAAATGTGCGCAGAGAGAGACACGCACTCAAACAGTGAGTGGCTACAAACAGGACAGCACAACATATCCAAGCCACATCCTTTACTATCCCCAGCTTTATTATGGAGCTACCCTTTCAAAACAGCATCTGCTGGCTCATTTGCCTCCTATGCTGCAGTGACACAAGCTATTTCTGGCCTATTGTGTTAGAAACGATGTGGCGATGAAGGAAAACGAGAAACGCCAAGGAAAGCCAGGGGAAGTAGCATTTCCAAGAAGGAAGTTGCCTATAGTTGTAAATCACACAAAAAGCCTTAATCTCATATTAAACACATCATTTCTTAAAGCAGATGAGCTTACGTGTAAATCATCCAGAAGACATTTTAATGTAGGCCTGGTACAAATTAGTGGACTGAAAAAGTCCACTGTGCATTTCTCATAATAGCGATGATATAAGCTGTGAGCTCATCATCCTGCCACACCAAAATAAACACCTCCCATGTAGCTTTAACCACCGAGCCAAGTCATTTATTATTTAGGACCACAATCGTAATAAATAAAAAGCCTAGCTGATCATCCTTGTATTTAGAAGGCATTACACACAAGAGCTATTGTTCTACATCAAGAGAAAACTCCTCTATGTCGAAATTTAAAGTGGACAACTAGTACATCCCCATGTCAGCAGGCTTTTAAATTAGGCATGACCCGAGGTTAAGGAACGCTGAAGGGTGCAAACTGATCTGTGACCGAGAAAAGAACCATAGTTTTCCGGTAATTACAACGAAGATATTAAAACAAAAAAAGGCACACTGGGTGCTGATTACTTGGATTTGTAAAGGCCGTTAATTCCTCATACCACTGCTAAAATCACATTGATTATCACAGGTATGTCACAAACACTTATTATATTGATTTTTACGCAGACAAGCAGAAATTTTGAATAATCACCTTTGAAATGCAGCATTTTCAAAGTGCCAAGAATACTATGCCTGTTTGTAAGACGGTCTATAAAAAGGTATCATGCAGATTTAAGCTGGTTAATTAGGGAGGCTATCTGCTGGGGTAGCTCTTTTACTTCACATACAATTTATTGCAACCTGAAATATCTCTGGAAAGAAAAAAAATATATGTTCTCTTTCCACAAAAAAGCTGGGTACCTTTCTTTCAGCCAGCTGACATGTCAGTGCATACTGGCAGGTGGAGAAGGATTTTTTCTAGCAAGTAGAAGCATTTTAAATCAACTGTGGGTGAGAAAATGGTTGTGGTTTGCAGACATAACTCATCACCAAACTCTAACTGGCTCTGGTATAGTTTCAGTATCTGCTGAACCCAACACAAAGCTCTGAACTGTGAAAGGCTGCTGCTATAAAGTGCCAAAGCTTCAAACTACTATAAAAATAAAAACAATTTAAAAAAACTGGATTCAAAGCCATTAATCTATCGGCATATTTCACAGATGCTCATGTTTCTCACTGTACTTTCGTTTTTCGTGTTCTTTGTTATCAACTTGTGTTGTTAGATGCTCGGCACGCTTTGACGGTTTAAAAGCGACTTCCTGAACATAAAGACAATCAAATTTTGTGATGGGAGAAACTAACTCAAACTGATAATGAAGTTAGATACCCAACGTTTTTGCATGTCTCGAGGTTGACAACCAAATCGGTTGAGTTATACTACGAGAACAAAATGTCCCGATTCTCTAAACCTCATCTATTGTGTCTGTATTTTTGCTGTGAAAGCTAGCGATTCTTATTAGCACCCAACTGGCTGCTTTCAGTCACTACAAACGCAAATCCTCTAAAACATTTTGCAGTCGTTTCTTTCGAGATTTGTCTTCTGCATCACTAGGTTTTTATCAAGCGTTTTGTATCCCAACTAGACAATCTGACTTGTTATTGCATAAATGGGCACTACAGTGCATGGGTTTAATAACCAGGACTAGTGAAAAACAGAATTCACAATTATTTTGCGTAAAGAAGGATCGACATCTATGTCCAAACTATAGACTATAGATATTTACTATAGACTGTAAATACTTGGGGATTAAACAAAAAACTTTTCTTAAGAGTGGTAACATGTAATCTGCTTGCTGCTGCAAGATGTCAGGCCGCATATAGAAAGCTGTCAGTTCTAAATTTACACTCAGCACAACAGAAAAACAATGAGTGCGGTTCAGTCGTCAATGACATCCCCTAAAAACAGCTGGACAGATAAAAGCTGTACACTTTTTATTAAGGGCAGAGGAATCTGTGTCAGCTTATAAAACAAAGTTTACTTTTTCTGCCTATTTTACCAGCAAGACACAATATGAACGATACTTTATTCTGCTTGTAAACGCTGTCAAAAACCTACTCGAGTTGTAATCACTGACATGCCTCCCCACTAAGAGGATGAAGGACACCCTGACAGAAAAGTACACATTCTGGAGAGTCATTCACCAAAGCATGTTTGGACAGCTGACAAATATCAGCTAAACAAGGCTGGCTGTCAGAAGTGAGGAATACGTCCAAAAATTAATGATAATAATAAAAAAGTAAACCCTCCAACAGTATTTCTTCTCCGACAGTCTCACTGCAAAACATATAAATGACAAAACTGTAACTCCACGCCCTGCTATGAGTAAACGCGTGTTTGTTTCCTGTGAAACAGCGATATTCAAAATAACCTGGTTCTGAAGTGACGTCCTGAAAGGGTGTCGTCAGGAAGAGAAATTATATTAAAAAACAAACTGAAAGCTAGTCATTGTTAAATATAGAAGGATTTGGTTAGTGCATGTTAAGGAAGTACTAAAAGACCATACAGCAAACCGAGTGCAGTGTGACCTTTGACTAAAGCTTGACTGATGCTAAAACACACCCCGGGGGATAAAAAGCTGATAAATAATTAAACAATACATTTTTTTTTTTTTTTAACGATGAAACATTGTGCAGACCTGACTGCACAGCTTGGCTTCTGTTACTTAACTTCAACAGAATGATGGTGAAGGAGAATGTTTTGAAATGCTCCAGCTTTCACAACGAAGCCTAAAGCTTATATGTTCCAGTCCGCACCGCTAACTAATAACTCGACTACGAAGAAGCAACATAATTTTTAAGATCTGTACCAAGGGCCCACCAGGACTCTACGCATCCTGTTTTTGTGACGGCACGTAACAGTGACAATGAAACTCCCAATTCAAAGGGTGGAGTCGAATCCACAGCAAACAAATCTATGAGTCAGATCACAAACAGAAGAAAAACAATAATGATGCTTCATCTCTCAGGGACCAAAAGAATTCAAAAACTGAATTAATATTCTGGTAAGAAATCACTTTTTTTTTCTTTTTTTTTTATCTTCGTGTTCTTTGGAGGAGACAGTTGACAAAGTGGTGCTTTATGGACTTCAAGGTTGTAGTGAAAATGGTACATAATTGAGAACACCATTGTTCCAAGAAATCCAGAAATAGTATGAATATAAGCTCATGCCCTTCATGTTTCAGATATGAGGAGACCTTAAAGGGAGAGTTTGGGGATTTTGGAACCAAGACATTCGTTTTCATTCCTTCACATTTTGTAGAATGATGTAGCATCTTTGCAAGTTTGTACAAAAGTAATTAAATAAAATGAATGGTTAATGACCAGGCCTTCACACTTGTTGAGAAACCAAGAAGGTAACGCAGCCTTTGCTTCAGGCGTGTTGGAGAAGTTGCTGTACAGTTTCAGATCCCAGGTCTACCTAAATGGCTGATTGTGAATGTTGGAAGTCGCATGTTGGACAACTTCCAGACAACTGTAAGACCTGGAGAAGCACAGAAACAAACCACCTTAAATCCTGTTGCACAGAGCACTCCGTCACAAAATCTAATGGTTCACTTCAGAACATAACTAGCAATTCTTGTGACTACTCTCTCATATCCATTACTATACTGTTGCAGTACAAAAATGTCAACATTCTTGAGTTAGCTAAAAATCAGCAAAAAAAAAAAAAAAATTTCTTGACAAGTCTTTATAAATCCACTGCTAAGAAATTCTTCAGCTTTCTATTTGACATTTGTGCACCACAAGGAACTTTTGCTGCGAGCACCACACACACAACCTCACTTCAAGAAAAACCTAAACTGTGCCTTTAAAAGGTTAAGAGGCAGGCAAACTCGGATCCTCGAGCGGTATGCAAGTTTCAGCTGCGTCTCTGCTTCAACACCTGATTTGAGTCCAAATTATCTCCCCAACCTTACAATTTCTGTCACTCATTTAGTCAGAACAACATCTTAACCATGCAGGAGGACTCCTCGACTGACACTCCCCACCCATACATTTAGGTACATTTTCCTATTCAATTAGACAGAGAAACATCTTGAGCTACTATGGGCTTAAAACTAAAAGTAAAACTGAAAGACTGGCAGATTTTCTTTTATTATTATTATTATTGCTAGCTAAATATCAAAAGCATAGCAGGACATAAAGAAAAACACTAACATAAATTTGAAAGAGTTGAGCTGGGACAACTTGAGTTTTGGTCTGTTTTAGTTAAAATTATATTTTGTTAAAATATTTACGAAAATACCATTCCACTTCAGAGCCTTTATTTTCATTTTAAAATAATATTTCATTTCAAATCCAGAATTGTATAATAGGCTGCAGCCTTAACTTCTGACCTTCTCGGCCACATTCAGTACATGATTGCACACACACCGCTTGCAGTCGGGTCAAACAGTACAATGCCTTTGCAGCCATCTCAGTTCTAGACCGAGGTGAACCACTTCTCAGCCATACCGATTCAAGCCCACAACGGATGCAGAAGCAATACTTTGCTGCAAACCCTTTTCATCTAATTCACAAGGTTCAAAATTCAAGATATACTTATTATCCCTGAAGGCCAACTTGATTCACAGGTGGCATTACCGCATAACCAGAAAATCCTCAAACAACAGGTTCTGTGAGCACGAAAAAAATATTTTGTACAAAGGGAGTGACGTGTAAGGTTAAAAGAACAGCTACAGAAAAAGGCAACTAGTGTTAAAGTTAGACATCATCTAACTTTCGTTTCAAACGAAGTCCAAAGTGAGTCAGAATCCGATTCTAAGCTCTTCAAGACAAGTGTGTGACTGCAATATTAAACTGAGCAATTAAGTGCTCACTCCTAATGATATTGACAGAATGCATTTTATCAACATGGGCTACAAACAAAGCGGATGGCATAATCTCTTGAACGCTGCTTATTGTGCCTGCCCTCTTAACTGACCGGTGACTGAGCATTCTCTGCCTGGTTTTAGTGCCGACACTCACTCACACGGCCTTTAATGGAAAATATGCCATCAAAATGATAAGCTTCTGAGAAATCACATGATGAAGCTTTGGCTGGTGATTTATCTAAAAGCTGCTATTATTTGCACTCTGCTGATAATGAGATAGTGAGGCCCTTAACCGTCCCGACATATGCTGGGGGAGCCGGATATAATTCCTCCCAGTGAAACAACCAAAACACAGCTTCAGCAGGGTCATAATCTCATTGTCAGATGTTGACAGGATGTATATAAATATGACTGATCATCTGATAAAAGACCTCAAGTTTCCTTTTTCTTTTTTTTCTTTTTTCTTTTTTTTTTTTGGAAAGCCAGCTGCATTTCGATGGTGACATAGGCTTTACGACTACGCTATCTGTTGCTACGACTGAAACGTGAAGATATGTTATCTTGCTTTGGTACTTAGAGATTCAGTCGGGTGCGTTAGCAGATGTAAAATATGTTCCCATGTAAAGGTGGCCGTCATTTTCAGTTGACTGTGTTCCTTGTGGGAGTGAGCATGGGTATGTTTCCCGTAAATGCTGAGCTACTCAATAAAAATTTAATGACTCTGAAGACACAACAGCAACTGCTGTGTCACAACGTTCAGCTGGTCTCAGGTCAGCTTGTCGTTTCCCAGATTGTTAACCGGGCCTCATGCGGAAACTGTGTCAAAGCCAATCACAGCGGTAAGGAAGAGCAAAGTGTCCTCTGATGACCATCCCAAATAGTCAGGAAGTCGTTCATAACAATAAGATTTAAACGAGAGACAAACCAAGATGGCAGTAGAAGAAGAAAGGATGTTAATAACTTAAGACATTTCAAAAAAAAAAAAAAGAAGTTATGCAGAAGACCAGGTTCCTTTAAATTTTCCACTTAAATATTCCTGACTAAATGCATTTTTTTTCTGTCTTTTTTATGAATAGACATTGGTTTAAAAAAAATGCCTACAAGATAATTGTTAGAATTAGTGCAGTCTACAACTCCAACGCAACGCTTTGGCTTCATCAGAGCGCTAAAAGGATATTTCTGTATGAATCTTAGAAATGATCAACAGAACTTGAAAATCTGTCTACAAAAGACTCTATAAAATCCCTAAAAGTGTAAAAATAATTTTAAGAAACTAAACATTTGGTACTCAATCTGCCAGAAATCAGAAAATTGTTAGGTAGATATCTTTCTATGTATAACAGGGGATAATCTGAAGTTTTGTAATCTGACAAAACCTGTACATTAACACTTTTTTTTGGTGAAGGCCAGTCACTATTCTCACTCATTCCCTTTCCTCACAAAACTACTGCTTCCTTAAAAAAAAAATAATTACAAAAAAGCCTTCAGTAAATGTTCTCATCTAAAAAGTCCAGCTCTACAGAAAAAAAGCTATAATGTTGAGTGAGAAATCCGCATCTGTCAGGAAAAGACAGGTCAGTGCAACCCAAACGAGATGCCAACAAATACAAATATCAAGGGGTTAAATAATTTAAGTGAACAAAAGCTTCAAAACCTTTACATTATGCAATATTCGGAGACGCATTAAAACCAACAGACTACTTTCTCTATGTTTTGCGGTTGTTTTGTGCTGTGCTCAGTCACGAAGTCATAGCTCTTTCTGGCACAAGTAGGGGGGCCTCTACTAGCCCACTGACGCGAGTTATATTGAACCTACCTTTGCCATTCTGCCATGCTGTGTACCAGGACAGGCTGAGGAAGGACGTGAAGAAAATTAACGCAGTGGCCACAGTTCCATTTCTGAGCCTCATCTCATTTCAGCGATGCCTCTCCTCGGCTGAGTGTCGGGGGAACCCGGAGCTACCGCTGCCTCCCTCCACTCCCTCTCCGTCCGTCCGTCCGTCTCTTCCTGCCCTCAAGATGTTGAGACGGGCGTAGGCGAAAGCATACGAATGTATCAAACGGCCCAGTTCACAACCCAGTAAACACCGACTTCTCAGCTGAGAGAGATCAGCGCTCAGATGTAACCTTGGTCCTCTCTGCGTTGTCTCTGGTCGGTTCTAGTCGGTGGGCTGCTCTTCCTCTACCTTTCTGCTGCGGTCTGACACTATTCAAACGACTTACGTGACTAGACAGCTTACATGGTCGCCTAGCTGTCCATACAGCCCATATTGATATTTACAGACGCCGCTCGTTAGCTACAAGTTCCAAGTAGAAGGCATTTCAAGTGTGTGACGGCGGATCCTCTGGGATAGGCTGCTGAAGCTCTGACGGCGTGCGGGAGGCTACGCCTCAAATCATGTTGATTCCGCTTCAACAGCCAACAGATAAAGGAGGGTTTGCATTAGAAACCTACGTGTTGCTGCCTCCTTGGAGCACGTCCAAAGAAGCCACCAAATTTTACTCGTTAGGCAAGCCCCGGTCCAGTACGACCGCCCGGATAAGCTAGTTAGCTAACTGAGCTAACATGAAGTAGAAACTCCGCTGGCTGTGTCCATCAACCTGCAGTCAACACCAAAAGCTGCCAGAACATAACAAGGGACTCTTTTCACTACTTGAAAGCTAATTACTTCTTATTTTGCGCTTTCCTTTTCTTTTTGGGTAAATACCAAAATTATCAGACATCCCGTTATTTCAATACATCATGTAGCCAGACGTAACGTGACATTAGTAACTAACTACTTGGTCCACATGTCACGTCATGTGGACCAATCAATGTCTTCCGGTGACAACTTTCAAAATAAAGCCCCTTCTGTTCACAGATGGTGATTTTCATCTATTACTGTTTCAAATTAAAATCGTTTGTATTTGTCAAATTATGGTAAATAAAACTGTTCAAAGTTAATTAAAATCAGAACTGCGACTACTAATACTTTATTCATTCTAAAATCCAAGTTCTGATTTCAGAGGTAAAGGGAACATGAGTAGCCATCAGAACTTGTCATTGTCGTCCAATTCATCGTAGGCGATTTCTTTGCACTTGCTTTTGCATTTATCATACTAATACTACCGCCCAGCAACTTATTCCACATACTGAGAAGCAGTGCATTGGCTTTCAAATGATGGTTCAACTATCCAGTCATCTAAGGTCAGTGTCCTGAAACTTAATTGTTTCTCTGATTAAGTAGAATAATCAGGTCATTAGCAGCTCTGGACAACTTGACTAATTGGTTCGGGCGTGTTGGATCAGGGATATTAGGTCAAAGTTACAGCAGTTGCAGACCCCTGCAAGAAAACCTACAGTGCATGCTTTCATAATGTAGCCACAAGGGGAACCAGTCACAACACCATCCTACTTCACACATACTTGCCAGTTTGGCTGTGTAACTGCCTTTGTTTACTTCTAGTCCTCAAAGGTTCCAAAGTTCCATGATATAAGATGGCAAGAAGGCTTCCAAAGGAGGCTTAAATGTTTTAATTTAAGAAAAAATCCTCTGCTTTATAATTTGCTTTCCCATACCTTGCAAATAATTAGTACTGATGTTTTTCCTAATAAGCATCAGTGAAAATTTTATGTCCCGTGTTTTCCAGAAGGGTCTGCATAATGGAGCATATACTAGCAACAATCTTGCAGCAAGGATGTCCTGGATTCAAATCCCAGACTGGGATCTTTCTACATGGAGCGTGCATGTTGCCCAAGTGCATGCATGGGTTTTTTTCTGCTTTCCTCCCAGTCAGGGTAGGTCATCTGTTTTCTCTCTATTATAAGAAAACAAAACAGTCCCTTAGCATACATTTATTAAAGGTCAACTCGCAACACCATTTGGCCCAAGTAGAATTTGTTTTTAGCTTTGTCACTA
>NW_015112923.1:432270-457168 GCF_001443285.1 Poecilia latipinna
TATATAGACCCCTTCTGCAACAACCAGTCTTCGTCAGATAGGAGTAATCAAGTTCTTCAAAATATTCATTTTACAATATACACAGTTACTCAACATTTTTTGGCATATTTTGCTGAAATGTTTGATTATGGAAATAATAGAAAACCATACAAAAAGGTGCCTGACTCAAGAGGAGTACTAACACAAAATGAAAGATTTCAATAAGAAATTTTACTTTATTTTTAAAACACCATTGTTGTAGTGCAAACCCATAAAATATCATAAAAAGATTACATTTTCATACAATCAGTTTAAAAACACTACACATATCTTCACGCATAAAGCTTATGAAACCGATAAGCTGGGAGGGAGCAGACTGCAAACATGCAACAACCTTTCTCTCTCACTAATTAGAACAGCAGCAGCATTCTGAAAAGCAATGCACACACACACACACACACACACTTTTACATTTATAGTCTTTGCACATCACTGCTTCCTTATCAGACTGTGCCAGGTGTCAACTGTGGCACAGACAGCAGAACTGATGTGAAGCAAGGCGAGGCAGGATCTCAGAAGGGCGTAGCTTTGAAGTAGTCTTCCAGTGGGATGATTGATACTCCCCCGATCCAGTCCTGTAGCCAGACCTGAATCAAATCCATCTTCATGAAGAACCACTTGTGTCCCACCGGCCACTTTGACATCACGGGATGTCTGTTTAAAACAGGGCCACATGTGAGTTTACACTTATCAAACGTACTGTTAGCACACTACCGTCGCCTACAGCTCTAGCACCTCGAAAACATCGCTTCCTTTGCAAAAGCGAGCTCCTCCGGGGCCACCTCCACCATTTTGCCTGTCAGTGTGAGTCGAGCACATCTGGGATCCTCTGGATCATACACCATTTGCCTTGAAACACAGCGGAATATGACACCTGGGTTACTAAAAAGTTTTTCTTTTTAAGCTTTTCGGTAACTACATTATGTGGTGGCAGATTTCCTTTTATGTCTAAGCCAACAAGAATGAATAATTGTTTTTGTTCAAACCAGAGAAAGGGGTGTTTGTTTTTATAACACCCAAAAAATCTTTTCAAAGCCAAAAGTTGATACAATTTAATAAGGCATGTGTTTGTTATTGGTATCAAGATTACAGAACGAAGCAGTAAAGATGAAGGAATGTTAGTCGACCCCTTCCTAGAAGTAAATTGCAAAATAGAAAAAAAAGTCAGTGATTTCAAAGCTGTCCAAGTCTCCTTGTATAGCGATTTAGATCAAATTTTTATGAGTAACATTAATTTAAAAATGGTGCAGCCTCTGTCTTGACCCTTACACGAATGATGTGGTAAAATGTGAAAATGTGAAGTCTATTTCCCCTCTCTATGTTTTATATATCTTTATTTTTTTAATCTAGCCTCGCTTTGTGAAGGTATCTACATAGAGTCAGTGTTAAATATACTTTATTGAGCCACATTGTTGAACATGTATAATATAGATACATGTTCAGGAAATCTCTATAGCTCTTGGTCGATTTTTTTTTGACATCTTCTGATTTCAATCTAACTGAAACTCTGCCACCTGCTGGCAGAGGCAGGTAAAACTACCTGATCTCTGTATTTTGGGGGAAATCAGATAGTAAAGCCCTTATGCAATTTGTGGATTATATTCAACCACTTTCAAAATGTTGCTGAAGATTAAAAAGTTGACTTATCAAACCTTCCCAAAACCTAGATCTATGACAGAGTCTGAAACAATGATAAAGTTTATATAATTAGATTTTAAAAAACTGTGGCGTTACAAGTACCTTTCACATGGACAATTTCCTTAAGCACATGAAGCACAATTTGATGGAAGTCAAATTAAATATTTTACACTATGTTCTGGACTTCACAGTGTGATTTAAGTTTGCATACCCTGACTTCTCAGACTGGCGTAATTTTATCAAAAAGAGCAATACAAGTGTAGTAAATTTAGGCTTGCCTGCAGAAGTCCCCCTCAGCTTCTGAGAATGTGAGAGAGGCATACGGATTACTTTTCAGGTCCGTCACAGTGTTGTCCATTGGAGTCACATAAAAATAGATCACTCCAGTGCTGTTGTCCAGTGGTCCGTCACTGACCGAGAAGATGTTTCCAAAGGGAACACCTCTGATCTGTGTAAAAAAGGTGTTGAAAAAAGAATAACATTACAATCTTAAGCAAAAAGGGTTATTTAACTGTTTTTCATGGAATAATCTGGAATCAGTGATCATCTCTAGCACAAAAACCTAAAATACCTTGAATACACATTGAACAGAAACTATTTAAAAACAGGTTTATGGAACCAATATTTTATGTGTGAAAACAGAAAATGAGCTTTTTTTTGTTATTATTATTCTTCACAACCACCTCAACTTAAGTGGGAAAATGACAAAATTTAGACTGTGGAAATGAAGGCTGAGTTATTCTAAATTAATCTGCGATTAAAACGAAAAACTGCTTGGATTTGTTGAATCTATTTTTAAAAACTAAGGACATTGCACAGAGCAGGGTATTCTTTGTTTTCTCAAAAATACAGTTAAAGGACAGGCTCTCATCATTATGCAACTTTGCTTCAAATGTCATACAAAATAACATAGAATACCACACAAAATGTTTGGCCACAGAATTTGATTCTGACACTTATATAATTGGGCAAGTGTCAGAAAAAGAAGAAAAACATCAAATGGAATATAGAAACAGCTAAAAATAATCTTTATCTGAGATCGCCATAGGAGGGGGAGAATAGCAAGGAACTTCACCGGTAAACATGTATATGGTTTCTGTAGTTCAACAGTGTATATTCAAGAACAAAGATAGCGCAAGGATTTATATAGAGATTTGTCAGAGAGTGACAAAGAGAACATACATACTGTTGCCAGGACACATAAAGGGGTCTCCTGTCTTAGCAGCTGACCTTTACAGAAGGTCAGCCACCTAGACAATGAGATTTCTTTTGTTTTGTAAGTGATGATCATGCAAGGTGGGATGACCGTTAATTCACAGACAAATCAGGATGTAAATCTGTCAAAATGTTCATCAGTGTATATTTTAGAGTGAAAAATAAGTGTTTCTGCTGCCACCGTTCATTATAGTGGCATAGAGCAGCAGTGTCTAAGTCAGTCCTCAGTGGCAGGTATCCAACATGTTTTAGCTCTTTCCCTGGTTTGACTCAACTGAATCAAATTTTGGTTCGTCAGCAGGCCTCTGCAGAACTTTGTGTCATGCCGAGGTTGTAGTCGGACCATTTTCAATGTTGGAGCAGAGATGTATCTAAACCTGGCAGAACACCGGCACCTGAGGCCTAAAGATGGGAATCGAGATGAACAGGAAAAAAGAAAAATTAAAGAACTGGGTAACACTTTATTTGAAGGGGGTTGAATAAGACTGACATGACACTTTCATAAACATGACAACACCTGTCATGAACATGAAAAAGCCTTCATGAATATTTATGACTGTTGTCATAAAGTGTCATTCGGTAAATTATGACACTTTTAATACAAAGTTGACATTATTCAAAATGTCTTTGTTATGACAACTTGACATTAACCAAGAAATCATTACTGATGTAAATTTGTTATAAAAGTATTACTGATTGCACTTTAAAAATTAGGTAACTTTATGTTATTAAAGGTAAAATTTAAAGAGTAATGATTTCTTGGTTAATGTCAAGTTGTCATAACAAAGACATTTTGAATAATGTCAACTTTGTCTTAAAAGTGTCATAATTTACCAAATGACGCTTTATGACAACAGTCATAAATATTCATGAAGACTTTTTCATGTTCATGACAGGTTTTTATGACAGTGTCATGACAGTCTTATTCAACCCCCTTCAAATAAAGTGTTACCAATAACTGTAACATAATATTACTTTAATTTTGGACATCGATTAATTGTACAATTGTAAAAACAGGCCTGAATTTTCAAAAATTTGTTGTCCTGACCTCTTTGTTAGTTTTCATGATGTAGCATTTTCCAAAGTGTTTTCCTTTTATGTCATGATGAAAACGTTTCTGGTCTGTAAAAGTTTTTTCTCTGGTGTTTTGCACCCAGTAATTTTTTTTTTTATCTTCCTGGTAACATGGCGACGTTGAATAATCTGCTACATAACACATTACAGAGCTTTAGATCCAATTTCATATATTGAAGTTTCTAAGATGAACTAATGTTTTATAAAGTTTGATAAAGTTGTAAATGGATTTGGGGAGTTTAACCTTATTAGAATGAACATTCCAGCCTTGTTGCAAAAAAAAAAAAGTCTACCCACCCAGTCAAGACGATGCCACTGAGCCTTACCTTGTCTTGAGTGGAAATGGTGGCCAGATGACCCCAGTCGCTGTAGTGGGCGATGTATCTGGCAGTCCTGGCCGTCTCCTGGTGTGGAGGAGGGGAGCTGCTGCCGCCGGACTTCTTCACCTTCTCCACGGGATACGAAAACAGCCGAGAGGACAGCTGCGCCGCTTCTCCGCTTTCGGGCTCCACCTGCTCTCCGAGTCCGGGAGTCTCCAGGCGGTCTCCGAGGACGTTGGCTTTCCACAGCCCGGCGCCGTCCACCAGCAGCGCCGGCGCAACCTCTTCGGACAAGTCGGCATCTTCTACATCCACGTCGTTGGAAGACACGACCCAGGACACGGAGCTCCTGAGGGTGTAGCTCCGGCAAAGACACAGGAGGCTGGCGCACAACGCCAGGGGAAAGTAACGGGGCCTCATGGAGGTAGGAGAATGGCCGTTGACATCCACTCTGGTGTTTACAAACTCACGTGTGGGCGATTTCATAACACGAGGACGTTCGGCTGGCAGAGGCAGCTTTCTGCAGCGACCTCTAGCGGTCCATGGGGTGAAACTGCATCAAATATCACTACGCTTACACGAAAACCTCACTCATCATTTTTAATCATCTTTTGGGTGTATATTGGGTCTACATATAAAAAATATCTAATTATTTTTTTTTTTTAAAAAAACGTTTCCACTTTAATTTTTGTTAATGTATGCGTTTAGATGTTTTAAAAAATATTGCACACTGAGTGAAAACCAGATTTCTCGTTAACAATATTTGCGTGAACTTACACCAACTGCCCATTAGGTGGCAGTGAATGGAGCAAAACAATAAAGCAGCTCATTTGCACCAAGCCCCACACAAGTAAGAAAATGGCTTTTAAATAAGTGTATTCTAGTTCTGCTGTTATGCATAAAGGAGCTCAATGAACGAAAACTATGTAGTAGTTATGTAGTAAATACATAATTACTGGTGCACTGTTTAATTGTGGAGGTAAAATATGCTGAATAAAACATTTATGCAACTTCAGTAATTTTGCATAAATGTACAGAAATAGATCAAGAATTACCAATTAATCTATTCTCTTTTGTTCAGTACTGTAACATGAAACATTTCACTTCCTGTAAAAATCAGCTAATTTTATTCATTCTAATTCACTTTTTGTTAAAAAAAGAAAAAAAAAGAAAAAAAAAAGATAAGAAAAAAAAGGTTTACATGTGCACACAAAATTATAATTTTGAAGTATATGGAGTATTAAAGTGTTTTCTGTTCGTTAGATATGCTCTCACTTCCATCTGGAGAGTTCAGTGCTCTGCAGGAAATATCTCAATGTTACCGTAAATTATGCAGGTCCTGCAGAACATTAATCTTGTAAGACTTTTTAATGAGCTGTTTCATTCTGTCTTAGGTTTTTTCTGTTCCTGCTGGGCAATGACCCATCTTTTTAGGTCTTACTTGCAGAGACCTAAATTGCAAAGCGTCATGTTAGGCTAGGTACAGGCAAACATCTATAATAAAAAGTTTCACCACTTTTCTATGTACATTAATGTACATCATAGGATATTATTTAGTAAATTGCCATGCAATCCTTATTTGACAGCACATATTTTGACATGTCATAGGTGAAACAACGTGAACATGGCTGTCTTGCAAGATTTTGCTGTTCTACATTATTCATTATCAAAGCAAATAAAGTTACACATCAAAATGTCATTTAATAAACTCGTAATGTTTTTATGCTGCACAAGAGGCATGTTTGTGTTAAGCACTTTAAGTACCAAATTTAAAATATACATTAAAAAAGACACAATTTTTATACATCCTTTCCCTCATACAATTTATAAAATCTGCTGCTGTATTATGCAAAGGGCTGATTAATAATGAATAATTAAAATGTCTATCAATCACAACCACATCGTTCATCGGAGGTGTAAGGTGTGAGAAAGACAGATTGTTTCATACCATGTAAAATCTTAACTGACCTTGGTAAAGTTTGTATCTTATTAATAAGATTCTCATCAGCCTTTTTTGTATTAAATGTCAAAGAAAGACATCATGGGAGAATCCGCTCAGAATGCCTGGAGCTTCAAAATGAAGCAATGAAATAGATTAACCATCTTCACTTTTTCTTATTTATGTTTAGTTTTCTTACTTCAAATAAAGGCCTATAAATAGGATAAGAAAATGAAGTTCTCTTTCAGGTAGACTGCTCTATTCTTGCCTGTAGATGGTGCTGTTAGTCAAATTTCTCAACATAAAATTAGAGAAACCAATAACTTTTATTTATTTTTACTCAGCTCTTTGCAAATAAAATGCTCAACAAGATAATCTAATTAAATGTGTTTCTTTGTTTGTTAATCATAAACATTTTACAGTAATAAACTGTATAGTATAATTAATAACGATTCACAAACATCTTTTTATGAAGTGGGATCACAATGAAATTAATTTATTGAGTCTCTCTTTCTGTTCCTAAAACAATAAAACTTTACGATTACTTAAAAACAGTGTAAAATTTTTCCATCACATCTGATCAACACCCTCCAGGCAGCTTTACTCGACCTTTATCTTATTCTCTCATTCAAACCAGTACTCATTCTTGTTTCCAGAACCCGTAAATCTCTCAGATTCCCCTCTTAGTCCATGCTCTTATCGCTCCACGCCATTGACTTCCTCTTAGCCACCTCCATCCAGGACGGCTGGCTGCTGTCAGAATGCAGCGCTGACGAATGAGTGCGTAAAGAAGACGGGGAAGAGGGTAACTCCACATTTTTCCGGGTCCATTTGTCCTCACGAGGCTTTTCTAAAACCCTGGAAGGGCTGGATTCTACACAGTGCAGAGAGGGAAAAGCGTACATCACAGCTCAGCTTACCACTGTCAATATTAGGGAAGCAGCATCTATAAACTCACAGTGCCTCAAATCTTTCTACATTTTGCACATTTAAACTAAAAACTATTTGCAATGTTTGGGACACAGCAAACATGGGGAACGTCTGGTCAGATAGGACCAAACCCGAACTTTATTACTCTAAATTCAAACCCTATGTTTGGCACTAAAGTACCACTGCTCATACTCTTGAGCACCTTTCCTTTCAGTGAAACATGGTGGCGATTGTGTCATCCTGTGGGGATACGTTGTCATTTTAATTTAGAGTCTATACATTCAAATAATCTAAAACAATAAGTCGTTTAAGCACATTGATCTTTGCTTCAAGCAGCTTCATGCCAAATTACATCAAGCACAGTAAAAAAAAAAAGTTTTGTGGTTCACGTAGGTGGATTTCCATTTGTTTATGTTCATTTTAAATCCACAAATTGAAATTGAAAAATTTGAAGACATGTGAAGCGAAGGACAAGTGGAAAGTAGTTAAAAAAATCCCAATTAAGAAAGCAGATAACAGTGAATCTTGACGTGCTGCATTCCGCTTAGTTCTGAATTTAAAACACGAGTCAGAAAATAACGTCAAACCCAACTTAGCCCTTGTGCGTGCAAGGACTGAGGCAAACGTAGAGGACTATGCCATTGATACAAGTTTTACGTGTGTGGGGTCGGTTGGACCCCATTTCTACATTCAAGGGTTAAACATGCTTTTGTTATGCCGACAATCAACAATGCAAACTAATATAAATACATTTGTGTTCTCTCCACTGAAACATGGCAGCTCTATTGGATTTTTAGGTTGAGGTTGGTGAGAAACCTCCACCAATTTCCATGCTTGAAATTCTCACTTCAAGGGGTTTTTCTTTCAAAGTTCTACTTAAAAACACAAATGAATATGAATGCTTTTGCTCTTATATGACAAATACTAAACAGAAAACTCCGATGACTTCTTTAAAATACCTCGACAGTACTGTGGCGTCTGGAAAATCTAGTATTTTGTGAGTTGGCACAAAATGTCCTGGAACCAGTGGTTTAGATCCAGGTTCTTTCGTGTGCTTAAATGGTCGAGTAAAAGTCTAAACTTAAATCCAACCTGAAATCTGTGACAACACTGAAAGGTCAATATTCAGAGAGACACTCTTCATATCATCTGACTGAACTTAGGTTATGCTGCAAAGAGGAATAGGGAAGTAAAGGTGATTACAATGTTCTGACACCAGGGGGGCTAAATACAGACGCAGAACCTTTTGTAAACGTATCTGAAAACCATGTATCATTTTACTAATTATTCTATGCTTTGTGTTGATATGTTGCAAAGTCTTTGTGGATGCAATGTGACAGCAGGGTGTGTAAATGTTGAAGTGGTACTGTAATGCAATGACAAATGTGTGCCAACATACCTGCTGATTTTGCCACTTGTCTAATTTCCACTGTATCTTTGCTTAGAGGGAAAAGATAAGCCAGAGTGTCAGTGTCACTTGAGGTCTGCATTTGTGCTTGAGATTTCTTCTGTTCCACCTGAGAAAGGTACAAAATGATTTGTTCATTTTTCAGGAAATGAGCAAAGACTTATTTTTACTATTCAGATAAAATGACATATTAGTTCAGCACCAAATGTAACTTTTGAATCTAAATAATTTATTCTGCATAACTATCTGACTTAAGTATCAAGTTGTGTTAAAATAGCTTTACTGACAGTTCCACAAGAGGGATACAGCACCAACTAACCTCCTTTAGCAATGGTGGTGTTGTCCACTCTGCCCGTTTCTCCATGAAGGCAAACCTGTCGGCCGCTGATCCAGTCCAAAGTACCCGCTTGCTTACGAGGGATGGACTCTCTCTCGGGACACTGGATTCTTTTTCTCTTCTTTCCAAGGCAAAGTCAAGAGTAGGAGCTGCAGCTGATGTGACTGCAGGTTCTGACTCCAGAGCTGAAGGTACATGTTTAAGCTGAGTGGCAGGTTGGAGACCTTGACTGGTCCAGCAGGTTTGCTGCTGGGGAGAGGATTGGTAAGGCTGTGCAAGCAAGGGGGGCGCGTTCCTTCGTGTAAATGTAAATGGAGACGTGTTGCCTATTAGAGGAGACGAGGGTGATGGAGAGTGGTTTGTTCTTGGGATGGCCTGAGCGTCTGATTGAGCTCTGTTAGGCTGCGTCTGGCAGTGGCTCGTTTGTCTAGGGATTGGAGAGTCTCTAGAGCTGCATGACTCAAACTGAGTTATCATCGTCATCTTCTTTTGCGATGCTGGTGTTGAGGGTTTGACAGCTTGCTCTTGGCCACTGCTTTGAACGGATTCTTCTTTGATTTTGTCTGATGATAGCTGTGGTGTGCTCTGTTGAGTCTTTACTGTCTGGTTCTGCACCTGAGGTCCGGTGATTGTCTCTTCTTGGCTTTTAGGCCGAGCTCCAGTTTGTGTGCCAGTAAAATCTCTTTGAAATCTCCTGGTCAAAAGATGTTGGAGACTCCTGGTCTTTTCCATGGCCAAACTCACCCAGGACACATCGGAGGAGGATGCTTGTGGGCTAGGCTGAGTCTCCTGGGTGGCAGTTTCAGATTCCCCTAGGTGTATGGAACTTGTTTGGACTTCTACGGGAGTGGTTTGAGAACTTTCTTCAAGTGAAGCATTGCGCCTGTCTGGAAGGGTAACGCCAAAAGGAGCTAGATCTGAGGAGTGACACAACTCTGTTAGACATGTTAGCCAAGTGGGTATTTTAGTGAGTGCAAAGTTCCTGTGTGATTACAAGAAGCCTTATCTTTCTGGATTGATTATTTACAATGTGGGACCTTGCTATGAAGACACAGCTGCACAGCACGCAATGTTTAACTAGGGTACTAAAATTATACAAAAGTAGTAAAAACACACTACATGCTATATTACATGCAGGCTCTGTAATCTGCACTAATTAGTTTTTCATCTTATCGAACTGCAAATGTTATCCTTATTTTTTCTGTCAGTGCAGTTTTATATGTTTTTCTTTTAGAAACCTATTACCTCACAGGGTGAAAATGTATCAGAAGCCTTAAAATAACTGGTGGGCATTAGTCTTTGGGCAGTCTAAACACTGTGCAGCATTTTGGGTCCTCAATAAAACTCTTCTCCTCAGGTTACCTTATAGCTCTTTGTTAATTTGGAAATATGTTTGGGGTCATTGCCCTTTTGAGAGACTCAATGACGTTTCATTTTAACTTTTCTGGAAGAGGGCACTAGAATGTCCTGGTGTTTCAAAAATTAAATGATGCCATGTGCTCCAATAAGTTTTCCAAAACAAACAAACAAAAACAAAAAAACTACACAAATCTTCCATTATATTTAGCACTGGGCGTCAGGTGCCTGTTCATATACTCATCCTTTGTTACATGCCATATTGAAAAGCTTATTCTCAGTCTTAGTACCATCTGACTAAGTCTCAGTTAAGTTTAGTAAGCGTCATATATTTGACATCAGTTGCCATTTGAATAGTTTTTCTAATATTTGGAGACCCCAAGATGTAAACTTTTGCTCCAGTTCTCTAAAACTCAGCCTTTGAATTTCTTTTCATCTCCATTACCTCAAATGTCACAGTTTTGTGCGATAGTTCTTTTATACTTTTTAAAATATATATTATCGCTCTAAATGTATCAGTAGACGAGCTCAGGCCAGTCGCTACTTTCTTGCAGTCATTTCCTGCCTTGCTTCAATAGAATGCTTTCCCGTCTTTCCCACTTTGAAGAGCACCAGAGAGTATGAGAAAATCAATTATTCCCTATAATTTTTATTCATATCTGATTGTGGCAGTTTTGTCCAGTTTTGTAAACGTGATAAAAACAACAGTTGTGACAGACTCACCTGGTGATCTGGGGGAGCTGCTTGTGTTTGCTAGTATCTTTTCAGATATTTGACTGGAGCCGTCGACCATTTTCTGTCTTTTCTTCGTGTCGACATCTTGGTCATCGGACAGCAGCGTCGCTGATTGGCGTTGAGAAGCTGTTTCAGAGCGGAACTTGAATGAACGTGATGTGGAGCGAAGCTTTACACCAAACGGTGTCCTTGTTTCATCCTCTGGAAGCTCCTTTGCTTCCGCAGCCTCATCCCCTACCTCCGGAGTGCTGACAACTCGCACTACCTCTGCGACATACGTGTCTAAGGGCAAGTTTCTGGCTGTTGTCACTGGTTCTACTTTTTTATAGCTGAGATGTCTTTCCCATGGAAGAGACGAGCCCTTGGCTCTGTCTGCAGCAAAGGGGCTTCCTTTAGGCTGTAAACTTTTAACTTCCTCCCTTTCTCTGGTGGTTTTCTCTTCTGTTGCCCCAAATGGTCTGGTCTTGACTTCAGGTTTTTCCAGGAACTCTGTAAAATGTTTAGCTTCCTCCTTTTCTTTTGTGGTTTTCTCTTCTGTTCCACCAAATGATCTGGTCTTGGCTTCGTGTTTTTCCAGGAATCCTGCAACATTTTTAAGTTCCTTTATTTCGCTTGTGTTTTTCTCTTCAGTTCCCCCAAACTGTCTACTTTTGGTTTCAGATTTTTCCCGCCATCCTGTAAAACTTTTAACTTCCTCCTTTTCTCTAGTGATTTTCTCTTCTGTTCCTCCAAATGGTCTGGTCTTGGCTTCAGGTTTCTCAAGGACGCCAGTAAAATTTTTAAGTTCCTCTCTTTGTTTTGTCTTTTTCTCTTCTGTTACCCCAGATGGTCTGGTCTTGACTTCAGGTTTTTCGAGGAATCCTGTAAAACTTTTAACTTCCTCCTTTTCTCTAGTGATTTTCTCTTCTGTTCCTCCAAATGATCTGGTCTTGGCTTCAGGATTTTCGAGGAATCCTGTAAAATTTTTAGCTTCCTCCTTTTGTTTCGTGATTTTCTCTTCTGTTCCCTCAAATGATCTAGTCCTGGCTTCAGGTTTCTCAAATAATCCAGTGGCACTCTTTAAATCCTCTCTTTCTCTCGTGATTTTCGCTTCTGTTCCCCCGAATTCTCTAGTCTTGGCTTCGGGTTTTTCCGGGAATCCCGTGAAACGTTTAACTTCCTCCTTTTCTCTTGTGATTTTCTCTTCTATCCTCTCAAATGATCTAGACCTGGCTTCAGGTTTCTCCAAAGATCCTGTTAAACTCTTTAGTTCTTCTCTTTCTTTTGCAATTTTCTCTTCAGCTACCCCGAACGATTTAGTCCTGGGTTTAGATTTTTCCTGGAGTCCTGTGAAACTGCCTGATCGAGGTCTTTCTTCATCCCAGTTTCCGGACAAACGAAAGGAGTCAGATCCTGACGATTGTCTCTTTATTCTTGTTGAGATGTCCTCATCCTTTTTAGGCTGCTGCTGCTGAGTAAGAGGTGACCTGGATGTCAACCACGAGCTTAATGGCGAGAGCTGCTCAGAGGACACTTCAGTCATGCTGGCAAAAAAGGCATTTCTCTTGTTTTGGGATGTTACTTGCCTCTCCAAATCCAATTCCCTTTTCTCTTTGATTTCTGAATCGATGTAAGATGAGTGTGGCCGTTGAGTGGGCAATGCGTCCAATTGCCCTGGAGGCTTCACTCGAAGAATTGGGAAGGCTTTGGCCTCAGGAAGAGCATTGTCCTGACTGGGTAATTTGGACGCAACCTCAGATGAAACTGGTGACAATTCGCCAAATGTTAGTGGAGAAAGCTGGGAAAGATTGGCCTGTCCTTTGTCTGTCTCCACTGTTTCTCCCTCCTGAGCAAGAACCTCCTGTTCTTGTTCCTGAACACGCTCAAATCGGTCACGGACTTTCAGGTCCCGTAAAGGAGACCCAGATTCAATCTAAAAAGAGGAGAAAAACAGTAAAATATATTTAGTGCTGTGTTTGTGAGGATAGATGTGGATTCTCACCCCAGGAGATGGTTTTCTCTTCGAACTGGCCCTCTGGTTTCTAGGTTTGATGGACATCCTGTGGCGTAAAGCAGATGTATCTAGGGAGGCGTTGAATTTGGCTGGTGTGCTGAAGTCTACCGGAGCCTCAGCTGTAGCTGGTGATGAATAGTTGGGTCCAGAAACAGAAAAGTGATGGGAAGGCATATGGGACGGAGATCTTGTTTGAGCCCATTTTGAGATGGGTGAGACTGGAGGAGAAATCGGCTGAGATGTTGACTGAAAAGAAAAAGGCAAGAGGTCACACTTTAAAATACATCAATGATTACAGTGATTTAAAAAAAAAAAAAAATATATATATATATATATATATATATATATATATATATATATATATATATATATATATATATATATATATATATGAATTGAGATTTTTCTCATTCAAACCTCAAACCTCAAATTGTGTTCAACTCACAAGGAAATGCTTTTAGAACCACATTTCCCTGCAACTACGGCTGTAAACTTTGCACTGCATATCAAAAGAATAACAAATATACCCATTGTTCAGAGCCAATTTTGTCAAGCTCATTAAGACTTCTAGGAAAAACATTTGTGTACAGTACTTTTCAAGTGTTGGCCTGGATTCTCTATTGGATTCAGGTCTCGACCCAGACTAAGCAGTTCACTTGATGTAGACCATTGTCATGTAGCCCTGGCTTCTGCTCCAGCCCAGTCTCATAAGTTTTAGAGCCTCTACACGGTTTTCATCCAGGTCTTTTTATTCATCCACCTACCTTCCCTGTCCCAGCTAAAACAAACAAACAAACAAAAAAAGCATCCCAAAGAATGATGCTACCACTCGCAAGTCTTGAATTGGGAATGTTATTTTCAGGTTCATGTGCAGTGGTTGCTCGATTACATACCGCACTTTTCAACTCTGTTTGTTTAATTGGGAAAATTGTGAAGGCAGGTGATTTCGTTAAGGGTACAACAGTAAATGGGGCAGAATACAAATTCATCCTGTGTTTTTCAAATTCTTAGTTTCAAATTCTAGCAAAATACTTTTCATTCAAATTCAAAACTACTTCATTGATGCCAAAGGGAAATTAAATAGTATATGTTTGTACAATATACTAAAATATATGTCACGTTACTACAATATACATATTTATGACATTATAACAAAAACCTTTTACACTCTTAAATTGTAAACGTTATCTGGTAGTAAAATATATACCACAAACATGAAAACTATGTTGGTATTATGTTTCAATAAAGAGTAATGCATTTTCGTGTTTGAATATAATATATGTTTGCCTTACAACATAATTAAATTATGATGGGATAGATTAGCGAATTAGAAAATACCTCGTCAGCCAGAACCGATTAAGTTGTGTTTCATGCTTGGATTGAGCCATGAAGAGATTATGTTGTTGTTCAACATTGTGTACAGTACTGTGATAATTATTTGTACACTGATAAGGAACTTAAAACACAGGAGGAAGAATGAGTCTGTTTGACTGAGGTGGCAGCATTTCTCCATTAATACATACCACACCAGCTGAACTGCATTCAGACAGGTTATGTTGTCTCTCAGAGTGGTGTGAAACATTTACAGAGTATCTGGACCCAAACAGGCTTGAGAAAAAAGAAACGTGGCATCTTGACTCTTGACTGTGTCTAGAGGCAGCAACTGAACGTAGAAGGTTTTATGTTTCAACAAGAAAACATATTAAAAAATGATCTTTTTGACATTTGCACATTAACAATCTGAATGTTGAAAGTGTTTTTTGTTATAACAGCATATATATATATATATATATATATATATATATATATATATATATATATATATATATATATATATATATATATATATGTATGTCACAAACATGACAAGTACATTGTTACAACCATAAAAGTTCTTATGTTATAACTTAATATTGCTCTATTTCTCTGTAGCCCAGTTGACAGCGCTACACTTCCATACAATATGTGGGAAAGTTCTGAATTATATCCTGACACGTTTTTCTTATTTTGATCATAGACCTGCTCATAGTACAGACGAGGGACTATAAATGTGGTTTAATGATGCATAACAGTGACTCAAACAAAATTTATTGCTGTTTTTTATCCAGTCAATTACTCCTTCGTCCATAAAACACATTGTGTTTGTAAAATAAATATAACATTTTGTATGAAACAGATTTTAATTCCACTCTTCCATTGGGACTCTTGCATTTCGTGCTTTTATTTAAGCAAAAATCAGATACTGAATTACCTTTGTGAAGGTTCCCTCTCCTGAGTTTTCATTAGAGCCATGGAAAGTAAAGTCCTCTGACTGCTGAGTCATTTCCTCTGGACTCCTGATCGGCGGAACCATCGGCGGTGGCCCAAAATGCATCTTCTGCAGCTGGAGCTTCATCTACAGCAGCAAAGCACAGGATGCTGCTGGTAAATGTGTTTGCTCTTGCCTTAAATTCCTCGTAAAGAGAACAGGAAGCCATACCTGCAGAGATTTGATTTTGCTGTGAACATTCTCCTGAGATGAAACCCTGACTGGGTCAGGATCTGAAAGGACCTGATCGTCCAGAAAGATGCTTTCGTGGGAAAACGCTCGGGAGCCCATTGTACCCTGAGAGCTTTTAATGACAGAGAATAGAAGATTGAGGGGAATAAGGATGTGAAATTTTTTTGCAAAGCTTTTTTGTCAGCTGTACACTCACGCTAAATCTTCATCTGAACCGAGTCCTTTTCCAGCGGTTATATCACTAGCTGACTGGCTGAGCTTGGCATCTGCCTCTGCACCCGTCTTCTTAGTCCTCCTGAAGAAACGGCTTTTCAGAGACTTGATTTTGGAGCTTTTTCGTTCTGCAAGGGCCAAGAAAGAAGCAGATTCAGGCTGATTCACATAAAGACAGAGCAAATTATATCACATCTCCAAACTCATTGATTTTGTCTTTTTTTTTTTTTTTTTCAAATTCACTTCCAATTTAACAATTTCCTGCAAGAGATAATCTTACTTGTGACGTCCTCTGTGCCTTCTTCATTGTCTCCTGAGAATGACTCCATCTGTTCGATCCTTTTAAAAGAAAACATACGAAAAAGGACAAAAATGGGTTATTATGAGAAGGATGCATTTACAAAAAGCACCTGCCTCGACAAAAACTCCAGGCATACCATGTTTGCGGGCTGCTCTCCCACGGTGGAGGACATTTAAAATGATATGAACATAGCAGTGGTGTGCTCTTTGTTCTCAAGCATAAATACAGACATACAGTTCAAAGGTTTATTACAGGGCTGATTATCAGCAGCAGAAATAACCTTCACTGAAAAGCAGGCGGCGGTGGGCAGCATCTTGCCCTGATCAGCAAAATGCAATCACTATTAAGAATAGCTAATTTAATATATTACCCAACTGGTCTTATTAGTATAATAATTACCAATTTAGCATTGTTACAACATTCTAATGAAACAACGGAGTCACGTTCAGATGGTCGCTTCTTAAATGATTTTCTGCAGTGGCTTTAGTTCTTAATTTGTAGCCTTGTTCAGAATTTTATTTGGTCAACAGTGAATATTGCAACAATCCAATAATCCCTGAAATGTGTTGAGTAAGATTATTCGATGGCAGTAGTGAAAAATAAACACTTCTGCATATTCACAAACCTTCTACTCTTCTACGTTTTGTCATCTTATAACAACAAACTTCAACGTATTTTGTTCAGCTCTTATGTTATTGATCGATGTAAAGCAGCGTAGTAGATCTATGTTTAGGGCCAATATCCAGGAAGATGGTTGGCCTCCAGCTCAGGTTCTCTTAGCAGCTCATCTGACCCATGTGAAGAAAAGCAACCCCACATCACGATGCTGCCACTACCACACTATGTCTTATTGTGGGGATGCTGCACTCAGGTTGATGAGCAAGGTGAATTTGTTGACAGTGTTTTACGCCAAACAACTTTTTTATGACTTTCTCTCAAGAGTAACGTTCCTCTTGACAGTCTTCCACAAACGTCATGTTTGTTTTGCTGTCAGTTTACAAGGGCGACCATGTCTTGGTAGTTGTAGCCAAACACTTTTAATTTTTTGGTGATGGGTCGAACACCAACGTGTTTAAACCCCCGAGACATTGTTTCAGACCCTAACCTTGCTTTAATCGTCTCCGTAACCCCGTCCATGGCCGTTCTGCTGGTCTTCATGTTGCTGTTTGCTCACTATTGTTCCCCCAACAAACGTCTGAGGCCTTCAGTGAGTGGTTGGTTTCATCCTGGGATTACATTACACACAGGTGGAGTCTGTGTACTGACTAGATGACTTCTGAAGGCCATTTGTTGCATTATATTGTTTCTCGGGATACCAACATAAATGGTGGATGACTACAAATGCACACCACACTTTTTTGATTTTATACCTGGATAAATCTTTTAAAAATGCTTTTTGCTTTGTGTTTCTCTGTTGCATAAAATCCCAATAAAAATACATTTAAGTCTGTGGATATAAAGTGACAAGAAGCATACAGTACAGCAAGAGTGAAATAGAATTTTATGAACACTAAGGCCTTTCTAGAATGATATTCTAAATCTTCCCAGCTCTTCCAAGTTGGGAGGATTTAAGAGTGAGGCCAGTCTTCTTGCTGCGTTTTGTATATTTTTGTACTGTAACGTCGCTCTGGTGTTTTGTGAGCTGCAGCCACTGTCTATGTTTCATGCTGTTGTGCCTCAGTCGTCAAGGAGTCAACAGGGCGTAATCTTGCTTGCCTGACTGATAACACAAGATAGATCAGGTTATAGGCAAACATGCAAAGTCCATACTGCACCTTGTTGTCTAATGGAGCACACCTTCTTAAAAGGATACAAACACATGATAACCATGGGACAATGGGGGGGGGCGGGGGGGGGAGTAACCCTAAAATATCATTTTTCTTGTGCTTTTAGGCTAAAAATTAAATCGACATGAACTGAAGTTGTGATATTTGCAGAGCCAAACAACAGCATCTAGAGAATAAAAGAGGATAATCTGGTGGATTACTGACAATGCAGAGAGATTCTAGTAAGATTTCACAGCGGCATAGTAATCCACAGACGGAGCTCCATCGGAGTATTTCATTCAAAAACATGACACTTCCAAGAATTTCACCTGGAAAAACACAAACGTTCCCTCTCCGTGCAGTCCGAAACTCACCAAGCGGCCAAACCAGCGGCGCGGCTTCCCTCCCTCCTGTTTGTCCTCGTCTCCAGTCGGAGTTCTCGGCCGTGTGACAGACCTAATGTTTAACCCTCAGGCTGACATCATCCACATCTGCTGAAGCAGAGGCAAAGGAGCGAAGAAAAGTGGGGGGAAAAAAAAAAAAAAAAAAAAAACAGGCTGGGAGAAGAATGGACGACAGAGGGAGAAGGTCACTGCATGACAGGATAAGCAAATGCACAAAGAGAAAAGAGGACAGATGAGAATGTGTGTGAGAGATGTGAGAGAGGGAGAGGGAGGGATACTCTATTACATTAGTGGCACACTGTGGCCCTCTGCGCTAAGCTCCTTATAAAACGCTAACCTGATTTTTAGGCCCAGAAATGAGAGTAGAGGGAAAAAATAAAGCTCCAGTCCAGTTGGAAGGAGGGCATGCACACAGGAATCATGGCTCATGAGATTGTTTGTAGTCCACACTAGGTCATTCGCTCTCCCAGATGGATACAGGGGGGAAGTCTGGGGCCAACAAAAAACAAACAAATTGACAAATTCAAATTGTCAGTCATAATTTAGTTGTTTTATATTCTCAGTAATTTCTAAGGCTAATATTTGTCTTTTTGAAAACATTAACTTTTTTGACACATACTTTTATGGTGTTAAAAAAAAAGGCATAAGCTATACTGTATAGACATTGGTCCATGTGAGTGAAATAAAATAGCTTAGAATGGCTTTAGAAATGCTAAAGTGTTGAAATAAAAAGTTTGTTTGAAGTTTTGCTCATTTACAGCGTCAATTTACAAAACACCATAAACTCTTTGCAAGGCAGCAGGTCCATTTAGTATCCAGTTACACAGAACTGAGCTCGGTAACGATTAGGTTCAAATCTATCAGATCCACAGCAATCCAAGATCCAATCTAATTCAACGGTGCAAAACATAGTGATTATTTAATACCACTTAGTAAACATGTATTTACTAACTGAGTAGAGTCATTGACTTTCTTCCAAGCCTTCATCCTGAGAAAGCATGTGGCGACAGTGGGGAGGAACAACTCCCTTTTAAGCGGAAGAAACCTGCAGCAGAACCAGAACCAGGCTCAGTGTGAGCAGCCATCTGGTAAACTGGTTGAAACGACACGAAGCAGTCGCTGACAAGGACTGAAGAACACCAGCGAGTATTTTGGCAAGGAAACAACAACTAGCAACATCTCTGTGAAGGATGAAGCCGCAGTGACAACAGAGAAGCAAAAATGCAGAGAGAGAGAGCGAGGGGGGGAAAATAATGACTACGTTTATTACAAATAATGCATATATGCAGAGGAACAGGAAGAATATGTCCACTCATAGATTTCTCTCTGGTTTAAACATGAAGACCAATATGCACGTCTGCGTTTTGTGACCTGTGCATAATGTGATTGTAGATTATTTACATTATTTACGCTACAGTGAGATCACCAGAACATGAGCTGAACTCTTTTCCTCCCTGCTGCGGAGAAACAGAGGGAAACTGACCTTATTTACTGCATGTGATTGTCTCTTGTTCAGGAGGTTTCCTCACAGATTATAATTTCTTCATCTCTGAACCCAGATGAGGACTGTGCATATCGAGATTAAGGCTGATAGATAATCCGATCATAGAGCTGTGTGAACCCATGAGAGTCACCCTTCAGTTAAGCAAAGGGTTTCCCATGAACATTTAGATTTTTATTTTCCCATTAACCAGAGTTTTATTTATTTATTTTTACAAAAAAAAAAAATGTTTTATTTCAACATGTTGACTGGTGATAGAGACTGAATCACAGCACCATTACCTGTTTTCATCAGAGAGATTCAGTAAGTAAATATGTAAAAAATCTTCTTGTTAGTTGTTTTAATACGTTTTTGGTCATTTTTTCAGTTTTTTATGAGTGCATGAGTGCCACATTTTCTGTAATCCCAGCCTTTCATTCCATCATCCCTGTCAGTTTAACCCCATTTAATTGAAAAACAGAGAAAAAACATGACAATTATGGAACAGAAATCAAGCTTGTAAACAAGGATGTGATTTCTTAGCATATATTAATTTAATTTGTGCCACGCAGCACTCAGCCTGCTGATGCAACATGGTCAAAATCAGTTGGACAGCTGGTGTCAGTGTGCCTTAAGATAAGCTTCAGGTTGTATCAACAAAAAATAAACCAATGCTTAGTCATTTATACCACTCTGGTTGCCTCAGATGTAAAGGTATAAAAATATGTCTTTTACTACAACTATAAAATTTAGTCCCTAACGTATTCGTGAAACTGTTTTTTTATGTGCATTTTAAAAGAGATGTGTGTTGTGGTTTTAAGCACGTGTAAATCGCTTCTCACAACTCATTTAAACAAGACTTTATTCATTTCCTTTTTGGTAAATAAACCATTTCCAGATTTCTTTTAAATAAATTGGAAAAAAGAGTCGTGGTCCTCCACCAGTCTGATTCATCCTTGGACAACAAACCTGAAGTTGTCACATTCATCTGTTCAAAATGTTCATTCAACCCTCATACCATTAAGGAAAGAGACAAGTTATGTGTTTCAGAGGTGAACCTGCGTGAGCCAAAAATATAATTCTACAAAATCCTCAAACGTATGTAAACTGCAATTCAGCAAAGAGACTTTTTTTATTAACCCCAACCCCAGTTAAAATTATTTTATTGCAAATTAATGTTTATATCTCTTATTTGTTTCATTCTTTCTCCATACTGTCCAGGTCTCTCTGACTGAAAAGATTTATTTCTGTAGGATTTTTTTTTTCAAATATTAATATACTTTTAAAAGATCCCATTTTTATCTAATATCCTTCATGCTTTATGAGTTAAAGATAGTTTTTCATTCATATTGTTTAACCACAAAAACAACAGTGATGCATTTATAGATCAGTAAAAGGACATTTTAATCATTTTCAGAAAATGTATTAAAGCATCTTTACAGTTTATGCCATCACACATTCGTACAAGATTCATAAAAGCATCCTTAATAAATACAGTAACAGAACTGTATTTACAGTATTTATAGTTACAGAAGAAATGTAAAAGTGCAAAAAGACAGGCGGGTGTTCAAAAGAACTCCTTAAAGTAAAGAAAGTTTCAATAGTCCCGTCAACTTTGGCCATGACACACCAGTGCAAGAAAAACCCAGCGGAAGAAGCTGTATGTTAAGGCAAAATTAAAATCATTGCAGATGTGTTTCGGCTTAGTTTGTGAGGTCAATCTCTGAAGTTGGAGGAAAATGTTCTTTTGAGCAGGATGAGTATCATAGAGTTTTTGTGTGTTTGGTGTGGAAAATGTCGACAGAAGTCTCGTGGCAGTGTCTGAGGTCGTAGTCACAATATCCGATAGAGAATCGGCCCTGTTGGACACAACAATCAGA
Organism: Poecilia latipinna; assembly: GCF_001443285.1. NCBI lineage: Eukaryota > Metazoa > Chordata > Actinopteri > Cyprinodontiformes > Poeciliidae > Poecilia > Poecilia latipinna. Next base: position 453,799 of record NW_015112923.1, read on the forward strand.
ACTGAATATCCACAGATAACAGAATAAAAAGACGATTACTCAGAATATGGAGCTGCAGTCTCACCTTAGGCTTCTTAAAGTAATCCAACCCTCGTCCGATTTTTATAATCCAACCGTTGTCAAACCTATAAACAGTTACCAGAGTATTAATTCCTCATTTTGAACAGAAGAAGAAAATAAAAAAAACATTGTTGCACATAGTTGTGAACTGAAACCAAACAATAAAAAAACACCCTGTAGGTGAAAGACACACCTGATCTCCCTGTCATGGATGGTGGAGGAGAACTGAACATCCAGAGTGACCCCATGACCTCCCAGACTGTCCCTCAGCTCGGACAGAGCGCTGCTCTGCTGGGTGTTATCACCCTGCTGGACAAAAAAAAACAAAAAACCCAACAGAATCATTAACATCTGCGACTGCTTGACACAACGCCAGCTCATTATTTAGGTAACCTACTTCATCCTGGGATGTGAGGAGGTGGATCTTTGTCACCTTGCCGCACGATTTTAGCAACATCTCACAGAACCGCAGGAAGTTGTACAACTGGTGCAGGGGAGACGTACGGGTTTAATTAGCATCAATTAAGCACATTTGTGCTAAGATGAGACTTTGAACTAGTAAACTGCATGAAGTTTAACTCAAAGGTTAAATATCAGTCAAATGAGTTAGAGATAACAATAAAAGGTGTTCATAAAAGCATACATAGTTGTGTAGGGAAATCAATTTTCAGAAAAAAAATTTTCTTTAAAAACAGGACTTTTAAGGAATATTAGAATAAATTGAACACTAAAGCAAAACCTTTAAAAAAAAATCAACTTTAATTTTGGCACATCGTTCCTGAGTAAAAATCAAAATCTCATATTAAGAAATAAGAATTTATCTGTTTTTTTAAACCACATTTTGATTACTCTTTCCTCCATCTTCCTTCTTTTTTTGTTTTTTACAACATCCTCACCATTTCTTTTTTTGTTAGCTTACTCTCAATCTCTAAGAATATGGATCCAATGCGGGCAGCAAAGGGAAAGAAAGAAGAGGGCAAAAATACAATTTCAATGCAGAATCTGCATGCATGGCTATACACCAACTCTTGTTTCCTTTAAATTTTGTCTCAAAATACAAGAAAGTTTTAAAATGAATCACAGCTGATCCCTAATTATCATAATACAGAGACACAAGTAGCTGCTGCCATCTTTGAGCAAAGCCTAATATGAATGAAAGAAACCACACAATAATAAATAAAAGAGAAAAAAACAGGCATCACACCTGGTGGGTGTGACGTATGTATGGGTCCTCCACCCAAATCTCAGAGAGAGCGCTGCTGATGTATGGTTTAAAAAGAACCTCGTAGCTGTAGTCTGTGGCATCCTCCGAGATCTTTATCTGCTCGTGATATTTCCCATCTGTCAGGACGAGAAAAAATATTTACATTTCTCCACAATTTGTGTCATTACAACCAAAAACATCACGGTATTTTACGAGAATTTTATGTGATAAGAAAACAAAAAGGGGTGCATTATTGTGAGGTGAAAGAAAAAGTATATATATCAGTTTTGTTTTTTAAGTAATAAGAATAATTTATATTCAGCCCTGTGTGTAAAAGTAAATCTCAGCATAAATCCAACTGTTCTGGAAAAGTGTCAGAAGTTTGCTAGAGAACATGAGAGAACAAAACACCAATAAACACAGCAGGCCGGTTAGGAAAAAGGTTATGGAGAAGTTCAAAGCAGGATTAGGTTATAAAACAATATGCAGAACTTTGGACATCTCACAGAACCTTGTTCACTCCTTCCTCTGAACGTGGAAATGTTATCACACAACTGCATTAGAACCTTGGAAAACTCGTTATGCATGCAAAAGGAGGAAATGTAACTATGTTGAAGCGGCATGGAGAGTTCTGGAAGTCCTGTGTTTGATGACAGTACCTTCTTTCATCTGGTTAACATGAGATTTGATTTGCTCTGCTCTGTCCATGTAGCCCTTGATCTTCTCCCTGTAGTGTCCTCTCTTTGAATCATCTTTCAAAGCTGTTAAAACCGGAAGGACACATGTGAGCTTAGAGTTGTGAATTTTAATGTTTACATCAGGAACAATGGGATACCTTTGAGCACATCTATGAGCAGCTGGATCCCCTCCTGGTAGCAGACCAGAGACTCCTGTAAGCGGCCGCTGTGGTCCAGCTCCACGGCTCGTTTCAGGACTGACACGGCCGAAGCCTCCATGCCGGACACGTGGTTCTCTGTCATTTTCCTTTATGTTTTTTACCTTTTAATATTTATTTTTATGTTATCGCTGGTTCGTGCTTCATTTGTACAATAAAATAATCTAAAAATAGGTGGAACTCGCCTAGAAGTTGAAATCTATCTAAGAGCTTCTGCAAAATAATTCCCCAGGAAAAGGTGATGGCTCATTTGTTAATTTCAGATATGCAGATGAAACTAAGTTTTGAAAATACTTATAAAAAGTGTTTATATATCTAAATAGAATTCTTAAACTTTTAAATGTGCGTTTTAGACCAGTAATACAGTTTTATTTTAAAATAAATAAATGAAGGAAGGAGTGTTTTCCAACCGGTACGGTTTAGATGTAACTCAGTCACGTTTCCGGTTAGCTTCGTGAAAGTAAAACTCAGGACAGAAGTATTTAGGTTGTTTTGGAGTATAATGTTATTTTTCTCGAACAGAGGATTTGGTGGTGAATTTAGTGGATATTGTTATTCATTCGGCTGTTAATTTAATTGCGCCATAACGTTAGCTTTTCTTATATTTAGCCATTAGCAGCGCTGTAACCTTGGCGTTTTTGCGTCTCAGTAGCAGCTTGTGCCTCACTAATTCAATATGTCAGGCATTTGCCGCAGTTTGAGCTTTCTCACAAGTAAGGTAAGTGTTTTAGTATATTTAGGGCATATTCGTGGGTTAGGGTTTGATACCACTACATTACATAATTAGTTTATATATATATATATATATATATATAAAATATTTTAGAGCAAAGTAAAATTTTATTCTTTATTATTTGTTCAAAATATTACTGTTACTAGTCATAATTATTTATTAATCATATGGAGACATTTTCTCGGAGACATTTCTTAGCTATTGTTCAGCTAGAAGCGACCAAATCTGCAAAATATAACAGTGAAGAGATAAAAGGACCAACAATACAGGGAGAACATTATTCATGCAAACTCTGAGACGTAGGATCATTTAAAAATGATCAAATAATTTAGTATTGCATTGTGGAGTCTCCGAGAAAACACATGCAGCAACGGAACCGATATGGGATATTACGGAGCCCCCCAGGGGACATGGGGAATTTTTTTTCTTTTGCGTTCCCTCGCAATACTTTTGCGTTCCCTCGCAAAACTTTTGCGTT
>NW_015112923.1:462684-508343 GCF_001443285.1 Poecilia latipinna
GACAATTTAATTTTTATCATGACATTATGGAAAATAATGAACTTTATCACAATATTCTAATTTTATGACCAGCACCTGTACAGTCTCTGTTTCTTCTGATGTTGCAGGCATTGACAGACGCCACAGTTTTATCACCTTGTGCTTGGTTTGTGCCCGCTCGCAGCAAATTTTCCAAATCAAGAATCCCAGAGACGGTGAGAATCAAGAAAAAATATTCAATGATCCCACACTGTCACTTTTTATATTTTTGTAAAATATTTATTTTCAACGTTTTATGGAGAAAAAAAGAGAGTACTATTCATTTCATTGTCAATGCTATGAAGGAGTGTAAAAATAAGACGCCTACTGCATCTCGCTTGCCTTGTCTGTGACGAGAAATTAAAAGTTTGTTCCCGTTTGACAGATTTTTGAAGAGAGATCAAAAGAGCATGAGAAGTATGGAGGCAATCCAGAGCAACCTCACAAACTACACATAGTGACCCGGGTCAAAAGTGCAATGAGGAGGCCATACTGGGAGAAGAACATCGTGAAATACTTCGGACTTCAAACGGTACTATTAATGTCATCTAAAAGGAGTACCAAGAGTTGTGAGATGTTCAGTCAGGTCTTGATCCACTTGTGCAACCTGGACTTTATGTCTACCTGTCAGTAGAAGCTCATAAACTATTTATTACTAGTAGCTGGCAGAATAAGTGTTTAATAATAAAATAAGCACACAGTGTTTGTCAACCTAACACTTAAGCTTTCATAAATATAAATGGCACTGTGTATAATGTATAGACAACATATTAACCTTGCTCTCTGTTTATCTTCCTGTCAGGCCCACAAACCTGTAATCCATAAAAACACACCTTCAGTTAACAACCAACTGAAAATTATCAAGCATCTTATAAGGTAAGATTACTGTTTGTTTGTTACTTTAAATAATAAAGTAACAAAATCAAAGCAGGCATTTTTTTTAATGACCATGAAGATTACTACAGATTAAGTCATCCAAGTAATGATTTGTAGAGCCGGATCACTTTAAAAAATAATTTATTAAGCCTTCTGTTACATTCATCACATAGACAAAGGGAATATAACTGTATGACTGTGACCCGTCTCCCACCTGTTACGTTTTCCTGTTGCATGAAGGGTACAGCCACTGAAAACCCCACATGGTCTCCCTTCTGAGGAGGACATGGCCGACACGTACATCAACAGCAAGGGAGAGCTGATTGTGCGTCGCCTTCTCCAACCTGTCGACAACAAGGCTATTGAGTCTTAGTTCTGCTCTGTGATGTTTGCTCGAATTTAAGCTGTTGATAAATAAATAAGAAGAAATCTAAAAAATAGATTCCAGTCTCTTCTAAAGTGTCTTTTGAGCTTAATGAAATATTTTGTAGTGATCGGATTAGTTTGAAATCCTTCAGCAAACCTAGCTTAACAAATAACCAAGACGTAGTTGGTGCATCTAAATAAGTCTAAATGATTGAAAAGTTTGTTTCAATAATTAAAAGTATAATAAAGCTATGCTGGTAAAACTTGACATAGGAGGAAACCAATACCTGTCTTAATGATCAGAGTATAAATGTGCCCTTTGTGTCGACTCCAATGTGTTCAATGTTATGTCGGGGGGCGGGAGGGTCTATCTTATTTACAGAGTTACAGAGCATAACTCTGTAAATAAGATATTTACAGAGTTACGCTCTGTAAATATCTTATTTCACTGTAAATACAGCTGCTCAGTCACAGCCTGGTAGAGAACAGAAATCCAGAACATCCTGACTGTTAAACATGTCCTGGAAATCCAGCCTTCTTAGGTCCATCGAGAGAACCAGGCTATTAAAATACTTTTAACTATTCAGATAAATCCATAAAGAAGTCACATTTGCACTTTGCCACCATCAAAATAGAACAAACTGCATCCCTGCGTTAGCACATGGAAGTCATGGAAAAATTGTTAAACTTCTTTACTTTTTAGGAAAAGCTGATTTGTATCTCAAAATACTTGCTACTTGTAGCATAAAAACATGGTTCTACAATGCTGAGATTTGAAAGGTTGAAAAAAAATATGCAAGCCAAAATTAATTTGTATTACTAAAAATAGTTCCATCATATAAAATCCCAGTAAAATATGCAGAAATTTGTGGTTGTAGCATAAAAAAATATTGAAAGCAAGTCTAGGTAAATTAATAGTTTTGCAGGACGTTGTGAAGCCCTTACAAACATATCAAAGGCTCCAGGAATCATACAATGTGGTGCAGCTGACAGGACAGCCATCCGTCATATGTGAAAATGTGCTGTGGTGGAAACATGACAAAAATGCAGAAAACGTCTATGTTGTATGAATATTTTTTTTTCCAAGGCGCTCAAAAGAAAAATCTTGGCTTGGGTGTTTTTCACGCCTGCATCTGTTCTTGATTCAAAATAAGTCCGTTTTTTCCACGCTGTCAATTAACATCGTTGGGATCCCGTCTGTAAACAGTAGGAACAAGAATCACAGAAGAAAAGTGGAATTCTTTCACTACTTTTTATTACATCAGTATTTATTAAGTCAAACTCTTTGCTACATGGTCATGTATAAATGTATTCTGATGCTAAAAACTGAATACATCCGATCTTGGCACCCACATGCATCACAGGCTCTGTTCTAACGCAACACTTGATAAAAATGCAATGAAACCAACAAGTCTGATTCAAAAAGAAGGCTTAAAGTGTTAAAACAGTGAATCACATTATGTATGATTCCTTGCTCAGGATGACCAAATTATTATTATTATTACATAACATTCCGTTAAATAAAAGATGAAAATCACAGATCAGGTAAGTTGTAAAGAATGAATGAGCAGGTGATGAAAACAAAAACAATGAAAGAGGGCTGTCTGCTGGAAATAACAGTGAGGTAGCCCTGAGAGACAAAACCAGCCACATCAAAGCGTCTCAGTCGTCCTCGGAGTCGGAGTCGTAACCTCGCCCTCTGATACTTTTCTTCTCCACTTTTGTGATCTTTGAGCCAGACTTTTGTGTTCCTGTCGGTGGCTCCATCAGGTTGCCGCTACAGAAACCAAACAAGAAGGCGGACGTTAAAATGAATGCGCGCTTCTTCCTTTGTGAAATCCCACAGATGGAGGAGGAGTGATTGTTCTGCAGGTCTTACCTGTAGTTAATCACATCCGCGCATCCGAGTCTCCATTCCAGCATCTCGGTGGAAAACTCGTCTGTGTTGCCCAGATCTGTGAATCCCACTACATAATCCTTTGTCTTCCCATCTAAAAGCAACGCCAGCGTAGGAATAACTTTGATGTGCAGCTTCTCTGTCAAAAATGGGGCCTTTTCTACATTCAGCTTAATGAACTTGGTTTCAACGTGCTTCTTTGCCAAGAGAGCCAGGTGTTTGTCCAGGATCTTACATCTACAAGAAGAAAAATACAAAATGGCAAATGTAACAATGTTCTCACCTGCACAGCAAGAATAAACTGATGGATTTTGCATCTGAGAATAAAAGTAAAACTGCTTTTTTTTTTTTTTGTAGATTTGCAGTTTATTTCTTTAGTTTTAGAAATAAACTAGTGTTTTAGTTCATCAGTGACTCACATTGGAATTGATCTTTCCTTTTTCCAAGTGGAATAAACTGCTAGATTTTCCGCATTGATTATTTAAATTAACATTAATCCTAGAATAGTAAAAACAAGATGTCACAAGTGCAGTTTTTAGTTCCCTAAAAAGTTAGAATTAATACCTCAGATTTTATTGCCTTTACAAATTATGAAACTGACTGTATTTTAGATGGCCAATGACATTGCTCGACTTAACACTAACATCTTTAAAATTAGCTAAGATTCTCTGCAACAGCTATTAGAAAAACTGTGGCCATAAATTAAACCTAAACTAAAATATTAAAATTAAATGTTTGCAACATGCTGTGTAGTTACCTGAAGGTTGAATTTCTGTAAAAGTGGCAGACAACATTCTTGCTCTCCTTTACTTCACCAAAAAAGTCTTTCTCGCTGGAGATTTCTCTGTACTCGCCATGGCCTTTGGACAGCCACTCCTTCAAAGTAGAAAATTCAGAACAAGGAAAATATGAAAAGTTTATTTCTAAGTGCAATGATGCCCCAATATTACTTTCTCAGGAAGAAAACCGCTCCTCTTCCCAATGTATGCATTTTTAAAGATGCCTTTAGGGTTCCCTATCAAACTTTATTTAGAAATTGTCATTTATTTTCATTTTCCTTCACCAGATTATAATAAAATCCCTCACCAAGTTTAATCTAATGCGTTTATTTCTACCGATAATCTGACCATCTAAACTTGAAACACCTGCGCCTTTCATGCACAGAGTTTATACAACCTTCCAGTCACCTGTGTCTGAGTGTTTTTAAAGCGCCTCCAGTTTCCTCTCCAGGTGGGTGAAGTCTCACACTTACTTGCTTTTGCTTCTGTGCTTTTTTAAGCGCCTCCAATCGTCTCTCCTTCAGCCTCTCAAGATCGTCGTCGTCCATTTCATTCAGCTTGCTCAGCTGCGCCTCCACCTGCTCGTCTACCACCTTAGCCGTTTGCTCTATCACCTTGCTTATGATCTCAACGGGAATGGCCATGGCTGCCTGTGTCAAAAGCTCTGAATCTGAGGAGGAAGAAAGAACATGTTGTGGAAACTGAGACATGGCAACAATGTGGAGTACTGTGTGATTTAAACACTTTGCAAAAACACAATTTGATATGACGTTGTACTTAAATATAGTTCTGGGTTTCCAGGATAAAAAAAGTTTTGCAAGAAAGCAACTGGAGGAGGACTGACCTCTTCCCAATCAATCAGCTGGTTGAAAGAAAGAAAACCACTACACTTTTGAATTTTCTTACAAGAAATTCCAATGTTTACAACATTTCCAGTTGTGAAAAACACAGTCAGTCATGGTGTAAAACCAACACCTGGCAGAGCTGTTGTGTAGCCGTATAAACAGTTCTTGTATGCATTATTTCAGGATGAGTACTTCGGTCTAATACAAACGATGAGCAACACTTATTTTACTTTTAAATTTAAATCGACTGCGCGTTTAATTAAAAACACCACACTGTTAGCACAAATATCGCACGCATTAAATATATGAAAGGCCTTGTTCTACAATAGTATTCCTCTGCGCAGGTCAAGAAATACATAAAAATGTTTGCATCTTTCAAAGTCAGCTATTCTGAAAACCAGGTGATCTCAAACACCTGGAGCTAACAAAAGCCGTGGTAACAACAGGGCACGCCTTGTTTTCACCGACTACAGTTTATAAAGTCTATGTTACGGTTATTTGCTCATCTCCGAACATGATTATGAGTAAATATATCAGGATGGATACAGTCAGCTATCAGAAATAAAAAAGAAATACCAGAATTTACGTTACTTTGGCTTGATATGCTAGCTAGCAGGCTAACGCTGTCGGTACCTTCTGCATATAAAAGTATTATACATTTAAAAAGTGGTAGAATTAAGAATATTGTTGTTATTAGCAACCTGTTCAATTACAGTAGACATTTACAATATAGCAACTAAAATAAAGTAAAACAGTACCAGAAAGAAATACCGGTAGATACTTCAGTTAATGCGCGAAACTGCCACACTGGATATGACGTCAAATTAGGCCTGTTTGATGTCATTAATACTTCTTCCGGGCATCTTACAAAATAAAGTACATTTTTGAAATACATTTTCCGTGATAGAGGATTTTGGGTTTTCATATTGTCTATAAGTCATAGTCATCAAATGTACAAGAAATAAAATAAGTATTTCATTCTGTATAATGAATCGATGAAATGAATTAGTTTTACCTTCTGAAATGAGATACAAAAAATATTTAACATATATATATTTCACAATATTCTAGTTTTTTGAGATGTATATTTTACAAATGCAGACCAGAACTTGTGCATGTGCCTAAAAATATATATTTTTAGACCAGAATTTTAATTGTAACAACTTTAGTCAATTATTAAAAAGCATCAATTAAATATTTCTTGAATATTTTTTACATTGTGTCACATTACAACCTTGACTGCCAATGTGTCTTGCTACTGTTTTCCATTATAAACCAACAAAAAGAGTCCTTCACTTTAAAGTGAGGAGAAAAATACTTTTAAATTGGATTTAGGTCTTTGACTGGGCCATTCTATCACACGAATGTGCTTTACACGAAACCATTTCATCAGCCTCTCTGGTATCAGTGAGTTTTAGCCTCTAAAAGGGGCTTAGTCCAGGATTGCTCTTTGTTTAGCTTACCATAATCTTTATACCATTTACCATCCTCATCCAAGATTTAAACTAAACCACCCCACATCATGATGCTACCACTCCCATGCTTCATGGTTGGGATACCATGTTAAGGCTGAAACTGAAAACTTTCTGGGACTTCTCTAGACACAACTTTCAACAATGAATTTCTTCTTGCCACTCTTATAAAAAAGCACTACTTTAGTTTAGACTTCTTTAGCTGTTTGCGGCTTCCTTTGTCCAGCAATGTCTAATACACAAGAAGGACAGGTAGAGTATTAGAAGTTTAAGTTTATTAGCAAGGTTTAGAAAACTTACAAACAAATTCACAGCTTCAGGTCTTCAGGCACAAGCCAGATTAGAGAACCCAACACCGGCCAGTTTTTACTTGTGGCCATTTCTTTCAAGAAAGAAGTGAAAGGTGATGTGAAGCAACATCTAAAAAGTGAAAACTCACACATTCCAAATTACATTCAGACTGATCTGGTTTGCATATAGTTACTGCTTTAAGCAAACTTTTCAACAACGTACTTATTGTCTTCTGTGAGGAGATCAGAAGCCAGTTCGCCGTGTCTGATGAGCGCTTCAGACGACAGGTTAAATTCAGGACGTATATACAGAAATGAAGTCAGTTGCCGTACAAGCGTTCCCAGAGTGAATAACAAAAGATGGGTCACCTGAATCTATCCAAATCCAACATTATTTCAACAGATTCAGAGCCTGTTGAAAACAGGAGGCAACTGCTTGAGTTGCACCCAATTTAAATGCTTAACAAACGTTGCATCATCTTCATCAGATCTCTCTTGTTCGTTGGCGACAAAAAAAAAAAAAAAGGGGAAATGAATGAGCTGACTGATTGCCATTACATATGTTGATGCCCTCCCAAGTTAGACTGCTACTGTCCAGGAAATACTTTGGCTAGCTTCAGATTTCCATGCCGGAACACTTGCAAGCTTTTAGACTTCAGAGTTACAATTTAAAGACGCTTACTAAGAATTCACTACTGGTAAACAATACAAGAGGCAATTCCTCCACATACATTTTGTTTAAAACATTTGACAAAGGTCTTTCAAACATTATTTACACTCTATAACAAGATTTGGCACTTAAAAAAACCCAGAATTGAATGAAACACTACAGAATGCAGCAGTTAGTCGTTTTTTTTTCTTCCTTTCTTCTTCCACAAAAGAAAGCGCTTCTAGATCAGAGCACCAGAATAACACGAATAAAAAATATTGTCTTTTTTTGTTGAACCATTTCAGTCGGCTTCAAACGCGCATTCGGACTGCTACGAGGTTAGCAAACTCCAAATGTGATCCACGAGTTTGGTTTTTGTCACTACAACATGATGAACCTTGTATTCAACACTAGTACCTGTGCCTGTGAGGTAAGTTGACTGCCCTGCGGAAAAATAAAACAGAAAACAAACATATCTAAGCATTACAATGCTGGGTCAGAACAGGTGTGTAAAAAAAAAAAGAAAAAAAAAAGTGAGCAAACAGAACCGTGCTGCGTTCGATTTGTACTTGAAAGTTTCAGAGTCCCAAGTTGTAAAAACGAGAACAGAACAACATCGAAGTCTGAATGCAGACTGGGAAAAGCTGGAGGTCCCTGAGCCATTCCGTGTTCAACGTCTGTCATGGCTGCCACATGTATAAAAGATGGTGAAAGCTGCAGGAGTAACCGGTTTCTTTGCACTTCTGTCACGCATTTCACTTCCCATTCATGCTCCTCTGGTGTCGCATCCATAGAAGCTGTGACTGGCTTGTAACAATAACAGTAGCACCCTCAACAGTGAAACGTCACTGGGGTTTCCAACTTACAATCAGAACGGGTCGAACTTGGGTATGACATCATGCCCGTGTCAAACTTCTGAGACAAATCAAACGCAATGCTAAACATCTGAGGAAAGGAAAAAAATCACAGATTTATAACAAAACTGTAAGGATTACGAACCATTTAAACTGCACCAAGTAGACAGTGAGACCATTTTTCTTTGCCCTTCAGTTCGAGCTACTCCAACACTGAAAACAAACATTTGTACAAAAAGTGACGTACTGTACATGCTTTCAAATAATACACCGATGGCTCTTTGCGTTTCTGCCATTATTTTTGTTGGCGGCTGAGGAAAAAAGAAAGATGCTGCGGGAGAAGCTAGGACAGCAAATAGTAATCATTCAGATGTCATGATTCGTTTGGTACATGGTCGATTGTTGCAGAACAACAACAGGGTTACTTCTTTCCTCTCCTTCTTCTCATGTTATCTTCAAGATGCTACCGTAAGCTTGATGCACAACCACCTGTATGTTGTCTAAAATGAAGTCAAACGCCATACTCCAAACTGACTCCACAGACTGCTGCATAAGCCTGAAGGGAAAAAACAAACAAACAAACAAAACAAACTATAAGCAAACTGAGATCAGATAACAAGAGAGAACAACGCATGCAGAATGTTAAATTTTGCACCACGGACCTTTTCATATATCTTATTATCAAATCCAACTTCTCCAGGTCTTTATCTTCAATGAGATCAGTGCAGTACTTTACTACCTGCAGGATGTCCTCCTCCATTGGTTCTAAGCGAAAAGGCATTTTAAAAGGTAAGCAGTTGTGTGGCAGTTTATTTTGCTTTCATAAATTATGGAGATAAATCTGGACAAAAAAAAAGCCTACATGCTCTCACAACTATTATGACATATCTAAATAGATCAAATCAGAAGAGGACTGTCACAATAAACAATAAATCAATTAATCACATGACAAATTAAAATAAAATCAATCATTTTCATTTGCTTGATTTATCTTTTAAAATTCTTCAGTCTGGTGCTTTGGTCTCAACTATCCCTTTTCTTTGAAAGATAATTTTGTTAACACGGACTTCATAATTCATTTTATTTGTTGTTACAGTGTTTAAATGTTTATTAGAATTTAAAATGTGTTCTTGAGTGTGTTCTTGCCTTATTATGCCATTATTGCTATTATATTACTTGAAAATGGTCTCGAAACAACAATATTATCGTTTATCGCAGTAACTTCTGGGACAATTTATCGTCTAGCAAAATGCATCATCGTGACAGGCCTACTCTGGCACCCTTAAATAAATTTCAGTGCACCCAGCTGCCTTCGGATGTCCAATTTAATCCCAGCGTAAAGCTACACCCAAAAGGAATTACAGCTGGACCTGCAGCACTATAAAGCTTAGATAAACAGGCGTTACTGTGGATGTCTTTAGGACATTAGGACATCTGTACCTGTGATGGTGGTGACCCATTCCCGCAGGAGCGTTTTAATGTCCGTCAGGTCACAAGCTCCGGCCAACGTTGGAACAGGACGAGGCCATGACTTCGTCACAGACACCACGACGTCCTGTTCGGAGGTGGACGGGTTCATTTCAGTCTGACGGAAGAGAAAAGAAGTGAAAGGGAAAAGGGGTTAGTTCCAAACAGCAACGACTAAAGTAATCTTTCCATCTGCAACCACACGCAGAAATCACCTTTGGTACATTTGCAGGTTCTTGTGGCTTTATCGGCGGCACGCGTTTGGCTGGGCTGTTTGTGGCTTGACGTCTCTTTAAGGGCGAGGTTCCTTTTTTAACAGGGCTCACTCCGTTCTTCCTCTTGTAGCGTCGCTTCAACCGTCCAACGGCAGTTCCCGCAGCAGGCTGCTTCAGCTGCAACAGGGGATTCTTCTGCTCGGCTGCAGACAAACCAACGCGTCAAAAAATAAAAATCTACGTTAAAGGAGGGGAATGAAAACTACGCAGCCGTCGGTTAACTCACCCATTTTCACCTGGGGCTGGACATTGTGTGCACGGCTGTAGGCGGACTTCAGTTCATCCTGCAACTCTTTGGGAAGGGCAGCAAAGACGTCCGGATCAACCTGCAGCCAGTTACAGAAGCCGAGTGAAAATCTCCAGGAGATACCACTTAATCCTCATTTCTTAAATTACAGACGTGATAAAACAGTTAATCCTCCTTATTGCCGTGTTGCTGGTTCTTGAATTAACACGGAACTTGAATTGCCGGACGCAATGTCAAAGTTTCCGACAGGTGCTTTTCTACCTGTGAGAAGTTTGGCAACTCGAGTACAATTCCCGGACTGTCTGGCTGGTTCGGAAACTGCAGCACCAACGTTCCAGCAGGGGGAGCGTACGGCGCGGGACAGGGAGAGGAAAGCTGCAGGTCGGGTGACCGGCAGTGATTTGGCCTCTCGTCTCTCTTAGTCCACGACTGCTCCACTTGCTCCCTCAGCTCGGCCGGCAGGGCCTCCAGGACAGAACGATCCACCTTGGAAATTATACAAAAAGATTGTGAAGAAGAATAATAAGAAAAAAAAAGGTCTAGATAAAGAACCTCTTTTAGTAAAAAGTGTTAAAATACTCTGTTGGTTTGATCTAGTTATAAGCATGCTGGAAAAAAAGGCAGGAACTGCCTTCAGCTGAATGGGGTATAGAATGATGCAACTATCAAATTCAAAAATACCTAATGATCCCAAAGGGAAATTAAATATTTATTAATTAATTTAAATAAAATTTACCCTCAACAAACTGAAACTGATACCATTATCGCACATTTACACGGGCAAAACTCATTGACACACAAAGTGTCAATTTCAAAAGTGCCCCGATTTCAACAGATGTGAGAAAATCTATAATCAACACAAATCATACAGCAAATTACATGAATGACACAACATAAAAAAAATGCAGTAAGACATAAAAAAAAAAAGAAAGAAGCGGTCACGGACTGAGGATTTCTCCTTTGTTCTTAAAAAGAAATTAAAACTACAAATCAATTAAGTCACACAGATTCAGGTCCAGAACTCTTGTTTTTCTGCTTTAAATAAAAGCATTCGATCATGTTTCTAAATCTTTTTCTAAATACCACTTTACTGTGAAACGGCGGTACTTTCCCCTCAAAGTTATAAAACCGCACGAATCTCATGCCTGCGCTTGGCGATGATCCGCCATTAAAAATCCCAGATTTTACCTGTGAGGGGGAGGGGACTTCAATGCTGAGGTTGAGACGGGTCCGGGAATGTTTCTGCGCTGCCCTGCAGACGGGCGTGTCTTTGCTCGTCCCAGGGACCGGCTCAGCAGGTGTCGGAGGATGTGGTGATGAGAGAGCCGCTGCTGAGGAAGTCTGCTTCTGCGGAGAGCCTGCTGCATTTTTTTTAATTAAAAACACACATATAAAAGACTAAGCCAGGAGTTTAGAAGGAAACAAACAAAGCAAAGATCAAACCATGAAGACACACCAGACCTTTGTTGGTAGTTCTGGCATTTGACCCTTGGCCTAACAACATGTCCTTGATGGAGCGTGTCCGAGTTCCCCGGCAGTCCTGTGCCTGGGGCTGATTTCCCTCGAGCTGCTGAACCTGAATGCCGACCCCTCTCAGGTCCTGGACCTGCAGCTTCATGGTGTGGAGCAGCTTGATGATAGCGGAGGCGATCAGCTGACCGCTGTCAGTGGACTGGGCGAGCATCACGGTCCTGACGGGAAGCGAGAAGAGACAAAAATCACCTTTTTACTCCCGCGTCAATGTCGGTCTCAATCTTTACCATGTGGTGTTTTGCATGTTGCCCTTTTATTCGTTGACCATTTCGTTTTATTTTCTCAAATTTTTGACACGTTGCAAGCACAGACTTCAATGCGTTTTATATGCTCGATCAACACATTGTGAATTGGAAGATAAATTATATTTTTCTAATATTTTCCTAATATTTTCTGTTGGTCTATAACAACAATCCTACCAAAATATATTGAAGTTAGAGGCTGTAATGTTAACATGTTCAAGGCAGGGCTGACGCTAACAATTATTTTAGTCATTAATTATTCTGATGATTAATCAGATGAAAAAAAGAATTGGCATATTCTTCTGATTTTTCATTTAACTCGCCTTTTCATGCAAAATGAAAAAGACATTAAAAGATGCAAAAACAAATGATACAATTCCATTTTAAGTAAGAAAATAAAAGTTTATGGCCTAAATACAGTAACATTAGAGTCCCAGTTGACGGCGTTTCAACTAAAAACCTAGAGGTTGGAGTCCTTGTCAAACGGTGTTTTTGACTAAAGTCCCAGAAGGTTTGAGTCCCAGTTAAACGACGTTTAACTGAAGTCCTAAAAAGGGGTGCGAGTTTTAATGTTTTTATCTTTTTTAATCTTTTTCAAAATCTCTTTCTCACTGTTTATTCAATGTCACATGCTGTTTTCATTTTAATTATATAAAGCACTTTGAAATGCCTTGCTGCTGAAATGTGCTATACAAATAAAATTTGATTGATTGATTGATTGATTGAACATATCTTTTGTTTTTAGTATGCTTGATTATTGAGGAGTTTTGGGTATATGTTATTCTTTCAGCAAACTGCAGTTAGTTAATCAATTGAATAATCTAACCTGATTTATTACAAATTATCACAATCTTTTCCGCTTTAGTTCAAGGGGTATGAATGCTTTCGCAACTAGGTGAAAAAGATCCTTACTTGGCGAGATTGTCACATATGCCATGACCTCCGTATTTGGCCGGCTCCAGAGGCGCTCCGACCTTGCGAACCATGACCTTCAGAGTAACTCTCCGACCCCGCAGCCCTGCTTCCTTTAGACGCCGCTGCACCTCCATCGATAGGTTAGTCAGGAAACACTCTGCCTCGTCCACCTGGTGAGTTTTTAAAGGGAAGAAGTTCAGAAATCAGGCGGCGCCTGGACAGACACGTGACGGCGTAAGCCTCGCAGGTCCAACCGTGGCAAAGCGGATGTTGTAGTTCATCTCGGCGGAGACGGATTTCCTTTCCTTTTCGAAGCGGACGGGCCGGTCGTCTAAACCCCTGCAGAACCGAAACAGGGTTTGTCCGGTCCGAGGTCCGAACTTTTTCTGCAGCTGAGAGAGAGACACCTGCTGGAGGTCCCCGCAAGACTTCACGCCCATCACAGCGAGTTTTTTGCCCATAACGTGCCCGACACCTGGGGAAAATTAATGAAACAAACAATTTAAATAAATAATTTAGCTTCATGTTTCCTGAGAATCTCTTCTAGGGTAGAGAGTGGAGCAGGACGCAGGGCAGCATATCCACCTGGCAAACTGGTCACCGGTAAGTCCCTGATGAAATCATCCACTTCTTCAGACCTAAGGAAGTACTGCCCGTTTGGCTTGGCCTTGCGGGTCGCGAGTCGAGCCAGAAGAATGTTGGACCCTGAACAGAGCGTCGCAGTTGGTCTGAATTATTTCCGTATGAATTCTGGCTTCATTTTAATTTACGTCGTGGGGGAAAACGGGGACTCACCCATTCCCACCGAGGCGCAGCAGCCCGTTTTCCCCCGGATGTCCGCTCTAATGGCTTCGGCCAAAGCGTCTGGAGTGACGCCCACCTCAGCCAGCAGATGAGAAGCATCTATCAGAGCTTCGTCGCAGCTGAGAGCCTCGATGTCGTGGGTGTAACTGCACAGAGCAAATTAAGATCAACTTCGCGAGTAAATCCTTACTTCTAGCTAGACTGGCAGAGTTTGAGGTTCTGTACCTGGCCAGGATTTCATACATGTTCAGAGCCACCTCCTTGTAGGCGTCAAAGTCGTACGGGACCGACTGCAGCGAGGGGCACAGCTGCTTCGCTTTGCCAAAAAACATCCCGTTCCTCACACCCGCCTGCCTGCAGAGAGAGAAAACAAGAAGTCCTTACATTTCTGTCGGCACAGGACGGTTGAGATCATCTTAACGTCTCACCTGGCCTCGTAACTACAAGATGCGATCTCTGCCATCGACAGGGTGGCGGCATCCGGGTCCACACCGTTTCCGTGGGAGTCGGGGATGTCTTGCGAGGGAGTCACAGGGAGGTCGTCATCTGCTTTGTCTGAGGAAAAAAAAAAACAAGCAGCATTGTAGCAATAACGTTATTCACAAGGCAAACGGATTGGGGGGGGGGGGGTTTTTGGGGAATTCCAGTCTGAAAGAAGTAAAGCCCATTTTGGTTTTCTTCCATGGAGTGCAAATAGAAAGTGAGTTATTTTTGGCCTTAGAGTCTATTTTATTTTTATTATTGTACTGTTCCCTCTACCATGCAGATACAAGCTACTTGCTTTCCTTGAAAGCATTATTTCTTATGAGCTTTAGGGGTAGCAGCGATTTCCCCTCACTACCGAAGTTTCATTTAGTTACCTGGATGACATGATCTCACCTGGCTGAGGATGAGTGTGCCTCATCTGGTAGTACTGCAGCTCCACCTGATGGTTGGCTCCGGGTCTGATGGGGACTTTGCCCAGTCCACGGTTACTGGTGACAGCTACAGGCTTTCCTGCACAGAAATGTTTCCAGAACTAGAGGTCAAATTTCAAATCCCTTCCATTCAAAGTGCTTCGCATAAACAAGGTTCACAGTGCACATCTAGACGATAAGGACTTAAAGGACTTGCCTTTAAGTTCTGGTCTGTGTCGGATCCCCACAGACACAAAGAAGCAGTCCATGTCCACGTGGAAGATGCACGATTTCACACTGCCTACCGATGGCGCGCCCGCTACAAACGAGGAGAAATTACAGCAACGAACACTTTTCTAGATTTCAAATAATTCTAGTGCAAAAGTAACTCATCATACCTCAAGAAAAACAAAGTACTTTTCAGTGGACTGCATGTGGCAGAACAACACAATGTGCTGCAGAATTGCAAAATGTAAGGAAAATTTGGAATATATGACAGAAGCTGAAAACTGCTCAGCATTTTCATCCATTCTGACTGAGCTTGAGCCTTTTTGTTCATTCCCAGACGGAAATAAAATGAGATCAGATGTGTCCGTTATCATCATTACTGATAATAATTAATGTTATTATTTAGATGTGGCCACGACCGAACATCTTGTGGCCATAAAATATTTTAGTTTTTTTTGTACGTGACAGATGGAAGAGATGAAAATGAATAAAGTTCCTGATCATAAGGAAGTGAGCATAAACCTTTACCTTTTTCAGGGGGTTTTGTGATACGTTTTGGTGTTGAGCATTTTTAAAAGGAAGATTGTCTTTTATAGACTCTTAGTTTTGCACATAAAAAAAAACAAAGTGTACAACTAATGTTCTGTTGAACCACAGCAGTTTGTTTCATTTGTGTATTTTAAATATTTGTATTTACACTTGATTATTTTTTGTTGGCCAAAATTAGTTTGCTATATATTTATTTATCTATTATTGCATTTTCTTTGACACACTAAACGTATTGTGTGATTTCGTATATATTTATATATCTTTTTTTTTTTATTCTACTTTCCTGTTTACAAGGGAAAGTAAAAAAAAAAAAGCTGTTACATATTTGTTTGGACAAATAAAAAAATAAGGAAAAAAGGAAAGCAGAAAATGTGGAGCACTAATGTGATGTGATATCTTTAGAGGTATTTTAAAATATATATTGTAATATTTTTTGGCCATATTGCACACCCCTATTTGTGGCACATACATTAATCTACAAATGGTAAAAAAATAAAATAAAACGTTCTTAACTTTTGGGGAAAATTCAGAAGACATCATTATGAAATAAATAGAGAAGACAAGAATAACTTCCTTTTCCCCACCTTGTCCATGTGTGGATCGCTGTGCCATACACTTCCTCAGTCGCTCTTTCCCGGGGTAGGATGGACTCCCCTCAGTCTTCCGTTTGCTGTGTAGTTCGTTGACATACTCGGAGAAAGCGATCCTCCAAGTGGAGATCTGGTGCAAACGCGAGTGAGAGTAAAACTCCGAGATCAGACCGCCCGTCTGCTCCAGCAGCTGGTCCGAGGGTGTGGAGGCCGAGGGCGCCTCGGTGGGAGGATCGGGCTTGGCTGCCACGCGGGCCGCGTTCGGGAGAGGGGCGTCGGTCAGAAACGCTTTGTGGCGACTTCCGTTTAATCTGACGGGCGAAAGGGAACAAGAAGGAGGAGGTCGGGAAGTCTGCTCCGAAATCGGCTCAACCTGAGCGGGAGGTTGGAGACGTTTCAGAGGCGTCTGGGGTTCGTTGGCTCTCGAAGCCTCGTGAGAGGACGACGGAGGTTTGGGGTCGCAAAGGCCTCCGTCTTGTGTGCTGGATTGCTCCAGGCAAATAGGAAGAGAATCTGATTGCTTTGGAGGGCTGGGGGGGAACTCGTACGGATCAGGTTTGGCGTGTGACTGCACTGAAGAACTCTGAGGTTTCTCTGTTGAACTCTTTGCTCTACATGTGGACGCGTCCCCGTCAGAGGAGCGTGGCTCTGCAACAGGGGACGAGCCCTCTGGCTTTAAGGCACCGTTAAAAAGGTGAGCGTGTCCGTTGGTCAGGGGGGCTTCTCCCACAGCAGCCCAGGCCCCAACAGGACAAGGATCTCCGCGCTCTTGCATTTCCGTCATTTTAGAATGGCTCGAGGTATCCGGTGAGGTCTGGAGAACTCCATTTCTAGGGAAAGCAAAAGAGAGCAAATTGTCACATCTTAACCAAACATGGGATATTAAATTAGAAGCCGGAAGGGCTTCATAAGAAGGAAATAAAAAGCATCCAATTAGTCATTTCATGAAAACGCTCACATTTTTAAGTCTTCGTCGTTCACGTGAGCAGAACCAGGAGACTTGTGCGGGAGCTTTGCGTGGCCCTTGTTGGGAAGGGGGTTCTTGTGTAAGGATCGGCTCGTGTGCAGGGAACCTGAAACGAGTTGACTCGATTTCAGATGACTCGGTGGGTGGCAATCCAAGCTCGCCTTGGAGCTGCGGCGGACGGACTGAGGCTCGGCTTCGCTGCAGCCGGGGACAGGGAAGGGGTTGTTTGAGGATCCCCCGCTGCGGGGAACAAAGGGCTCTGTGTTGTGCGGTGGCAAAAGAGGCTTTTGATGCGTGCTCGGCTGAAGGGGACAGTGGCTCGGTTCGGACATCTCTGAGGTGTGGCGCAGAATCACGGCGGGGAAGAGCGTGTTCTTCTGCTTAGCATACAACTGGTACTTGAAGCAAGGCAGGAGACGGCCGGCCTTGATGCTGGATGAACCAAAGGAACGCAGATTTCAGCTCATGCCTTACATTCGATTAAAAAAAAAAAAAAAAACTCTTGTTTTGTACTAAACACACCTGTCAGTGATCCACTCTGGCCTGATGACCTTTTCCCCTCGGAGCTCCTGAATCTTGCAGTTGGGCAGGTTGTTGGCGATGATGTGGGTGGTCTTCGAGCGAGAGTAATAGACGTGGAACTGACCCCCGTGCACCATCATCAGCCGGCGGAGCTCGTCTGCGCTCGGGTCTGATTGGAAGGACAAGACAGCGACACATTCATTCATTCACTGATCGACGAGAGGAGCGTGAGGAAAGAGTACGCCGCCACGCCCGTCACACTCAGCCACCTGGCATTAGACAGGGGCATGAACGACGAGCATTAGAAATAGAAAGTTTTCAACGATTAAATAAAACATGATATTGGAAGACTGTTTATCTTTATAATCCATGGCATACTTTGCGTGCAAGAAAACAATAAACGGACATGAGCAGGCAATAATTTGTGTGCCGGTACAAGTAAGTGTTGGTTTGGATAACTGGCAACACGAGGGATAACAAAGGGCCATGAAATACAAACCACGCCAGCAGAGTGTTTGCTTGTACCTGTGTATCCGTTGACATAGATAGACACCCCACTGAAGATGCTGGAGCCGGTTCCTTCCTTCTGCTTTTCTCTGGTGGCATTGAGTTTGAACTGCTCGTCCAGCTTGGTAACCTTGGCAGCCATGTAGCCGCCCTGTACCGACAGAAATTCAGCAAAACAATAAAAAAAATAAATAAATAAATTAGTAAGGCATGTTTAGAAACCCAAGAGGAATCAGGATATAAATACATCTAATTTACATGTTGCAACATTTTGTGACTGATCAGAGCTAAATGACTTGCGTGGAAAGAACATATGAAACTAAATAAGACTGAGCATACAGAAGGTTTATATACACAGGATATTAATCATTTACTTGGACTAGCACATAAACACCACACCATATGTTGACTGACAGACCTTTTTAAACATGACATTATAGCCGAGTTTGTAGCCATGCAAAAGGTTTAATTTAGCTATGCCATTTAGAGTAACTTGATACCCAAATTGTTTTTAACTGACGTAATATCTGAGTAGTTCTGATAAATCTTCTGCGGTATTACTGAGCCCCTTTATTCAGACTATAATAGGTATATCCTGCAAGTTCTTAGGCTGTTAGAACATGAACATAAACATGGGATTAGAGGATAGAGTGAATTTCAACCTCTTCAATCTTACACTGGAGTTTTAAGTAACTGACTAACAAAACGTATAACATAATTGTGAAGCGGAAGCCAAATTATGCATGGTTATGATTTTTTACCGTGGTTCGGTTGCCCTTAAATAAAATGCAGTGCAATAAGTTCTTTTCAGAAGTCACCCAAGTAGTTAAACCTTTAGGCTTCTCTACAACTTCAGCTTCATGTTGGTCTTGACAATATTAAAAAGGAGTGGAACACACATATTCCCCATTATTTCCATGTTTTGCCATGCATGTCTCTGGTTCTTTGCGGAGCTCTCACGGCTGGATGTACTCACCTTTTCTCCCCAACCATTGTCATCGCTGCCATTGGCTCTCTTTCTCATCCAACCATCTCGACTCATACTGAGCTTCCTGTAAACACAAGGAAAGCCAAATCTCAGGAATGGTATACAAGTAAAAATGAAAATATTGACTACTCAGATTATCTGATGCTGCATTAAGACGTTCTGGAAATGTCAACAACCCTGAACTGTTAGGGTTTTTTTTTTATTTTATTTTTGTTTTTACGGTTTTTAACGCATAATACAGACAGATTTGCTATATTTAACTAATAATCTTTCATAACGCATGCACTGATATTATTTCAGAGCAAATGTTATGACTTTGGCTGGCGTTAGCGGAGCTGTTTGCCCCCCCAAAAGCCATGCCTGGACAGACTTTCTCCCTCTGACAGACGGGTCACAACAGCAACATGCTGCTAACGTTAGCCTAGCTCGCTCCAGGAATTAAATACATTACAGAGCAGCACGTCGCTTTATCATCCTGTCAGTTTAATAAGGACCGCTGGAAATGTTCTCTCTGTACTTGCTAACACAACAATACAGGCGAAATTAGCTGGCAAACAACGAACAGGGTGCGTGTCTGAGCAACTTCAGTGCAGCGGTAATCATGTGTGTAAACAAACTACGGTCCCGCCAGCAGAAGTCATCTTGTAGCTCTTTCTGTTGTACCTTTTAAGCTGTCAGACGAGGCTGCTGGCCACACTCTTCTCTCTGCAGATACCGCTCAGCAGAAAGGCTGCTCAATGCTGCTGCTGCTGCTGCTGCTGTTTGAGTTAAACGAGGTTAGAGAGCAAAGCAAAGCGAAATGAAAACCCTACAGACAGGCAGCTCACAGCCACGGTCTTTACTTTGTTCCTCAGAAAAGTCCTGCTTTTGGTGAGGTGAGATCCTCCTATTGTGTCACGCAACCACGCCATGCCTCTTGAATATTTTTGGTCACCCTCCCAATCCTTTCGCTCTCCATTTCAACCGCCTGATCCATTTACCTCTTTTCTCTCTGCGAGCGTGAAACCAAGCGATGCGGAACTTCCGGTGCTTTCATTCAAAATAAAAGGTTGTTGCTATTCAGTTGCGTAGCCAAAAAAAAAAAAAAAACAACAACAAAAACACATTTAATAGGTAGACATTCCAAAAGTAAATAAGTAGATGAAATAAGTTTAAAAACAGATAAGTTAAAAAGAAGCTTTTTGTAAAAATGAGTAATTAATCATAACATTTGATTTAAAAAAAAGAAATAAAATTTAATCAGACATGAATGTAAAGTTATGTGTAAACTCTGCTATTTTGAAAAATAACATTAAAAAAGTGTAAAAGCTTATGACAAAATAAATAATTTAATCCATCTCGCACACAAATCAGCTACTGTATGAAGACTCACTGGTTTTTCTTGTAGTGTTTTGGGTTCATTTTAGCATTTAAATAAATACTATGCAAATATAGAAAGATTTAATTCGGTTTTCTTAGCCAAGAAGTAATTTATTTTGAAATAAAACAATATAGGCGCAACTTCCGACATTGTGACGTTCGTCAGGTAGCTTAACAAAACGCCATTCCACCGGCTTCTTGTTTTGCAGCTTCACTCGGTGTTGTGGCGCCACTACGCGGACAATTGAAGAAATGTCATCTGAATGTACCACGGTAGTTTATTGTGAATCTGAACACTTATAACCCACACAGTCTCGTTTCCGTAAAACCAAATTGTCTGCTAAGGAGCTTACTTGCTCTCAATCAGGCTGCGTGGTTGTTTTTGTGCTGCCTGTTTGTTGTCGTACCATCAGTCTTGTCAGGGATTTTTGTTGGATATATACCGTTTGATTTTGTGATCTATTGCCCTGAGACCTCACCAATCCGGAAACTATATAGTCCTGCTGTGGTGACGGTAACCTTGTGTTTCCTCTGAGAAAAAAAAAAAAAAAAAAAAAGCTCAACCTCCTGAGAGCTTGATTTGTTTTGGACACGTGGACTCTTGGCTGTCTCAGGGGGGGACTGACAACAGGAAATATGATGAAAATATAATCTTGTTTAAAACAAGCCCATTAAACGACGGCGTCATTCTTCAGTTATTAGATCACAGTCAAGATGAAGCTTAATGCTGAATTTATGTAAATTAGACCTCGTATTCTAAAGAAAAGTCACGATGCCGTTTGATGCTATCCCAAAGACTCTTCTTATTGGATGATCTCTGTTGCTATGGCACCAGACATCTGATGCTGAGCGCTTCGGTTCCTCTAACGTGTTGATGCAGTAGTGGTTTCTCATCTGAGCTCTGAGCAACTGGACTGAGTCACATGTCTGGTTGTGACACAGTCCGTGGACGCGTGTGCTTTTACACATAATGTAGAAGGAAACCTGTTGACATCACATCCTTTGTCCTTCCTTTGACTGACCCAAGCCGAACCCTTATGACGCCAAGCATGCTTCCTTTTTTTTTTTTTTTTTTGTAGTAAACATTTGATTTATTATTTAGCAATGCCTGTAAAAGTATTCACCTGCTTTGGATGTTTCACCATTTTAGTGCTTTTGAAAATCATCTTACAGTCAATGTGATAAGAGATTTTAGATTTGATTTGAAATAAGAAATTATACCGTTGAATGTTAAAAAAAACAACAACCCCTCCCCCCCAAAAAAAAAACAACAAACAAACAAAAAATTATCAATCAGAAAATTGAAAATTGGCTCTGTAGCTTGTGCACATATTATATATTGTCCTGAAAGGGTAACGTTTTAATGCAACAATTGACTTCACCTTTTATATTGAATATATTTTAAGATACTTTTACCTTGATATTATTTTTTTTCTAACATTCATGCCCATAAGCTAAATTACGTTGACCGTGATGATATTTATACCAGCAATCAAAGAATGAAACATACTATGCATACACCCCAAAATATATTTTTTATATAAACTTCCCTAAGCAATATGTCCCACCTTGACACACTGTTTGTAATAATCAACAAACATCAAGCAAGAGTAATTCTAGTTGGTTAATTGATCACTATTTATGGCAGATCGAGACTGTTTGGAAGAAGCTGAATTGAGTTGTTTGAACCAAAGGACACTGTACAAAATGTTAAGCATGGTGTTGGCAGCATCATGGGATGGGCTGGGACTGCTTTAGTCAGTCAATAGTACAGATGAATTGCATTTAAAGTCTATGGAAGAAACTTTAGATTTCTTCTCAATCCAACAGCTTCTGCCAAGACGTGTGGTCAAATATCAGTCTAAAACTTGGCCAGGTGTCTGAAGTGTGTGGTTGAAGTAAAACTACTTAAAAGACAGAGAGCACAGGGTGAATATGTGTGTATTTTCACCATGTGGATAAAAAAAAACATAATTCAATACTCCAAAGTCTTTAATGCATTGAAGTAAATGAGAAGAAATCCAGATCATGACTGTTAGACTAAATCTCTCATAAGATTCACAACAACAAAATATATTATTAATTCTCAGTTTATTTTTTTCTTCTTACAAATAAGATGATCTATCAAATATTGCACAGTAAAAAACAGAAGAAGTGAAAATATAAGACACTTTAAAGGAAAAATCACTTCAAGAATTTCCCCTCTTTGAGAGCGATGCATGGACGATCATTGTTTTTGTTTTTTGACCATTTTCTCTTCTTTTGCATCCAGAGACAATCTTTGCTGAACAACAAAGTCTAAAACACAGATAAGTTTCACTGTCCTTTGAGGTTCAGGGTTTATTTGGCAAAAAAAATAAATAACAAATTGAGACCTTAATTAGCTGCAGAACAGACAACTCTTCAGAGTAATCCAACAACGAGGAAGAATGTTGCAAAACTGGTCCTTTAGAAGGCTTTGCACACATAATGCTGGTGTTTACATCCCAACGTTCGACAAGGGCGGTTTGTGGCTTAGTCAGATTTCATTTAAGTCTATTTTGACACACCACGTTGGTTATCAGTGCTTTCCTCACAGCTGTTTGGAGATCTGCAGATTTTTTTTTTTTTTTTTTTTTTTTTACAGCAGAATTAAGCTTGAGGAGCAGCTTGGCGGGTTAAGGAGAAATCCTCTCTGTTGGAATCAGTTCAGTTTGGCACTAATGCGTATCCACTGAAGAGCCTGCCTGGTGTACTGAACAGCGTGAGCAATGCTACTGTGAAGAGTCAGTGGCCCAGATAAAGTATTCAAGTAATTGAAGAATTCTGTAATGATAAAGACAAAATTCAATGTTTATATATACATATATATTAATAGTTCCGTCAGTGCATTTTATTTAGGATTTTATGTGACAGATCAACAAAAAGTAACACATAATTGTGAAACAGAAACAGGATGCATGATTTTAAAAGTCATTTTAAACAAATTAATACCTGAGAGTGTCATTCATGTTATTCATATCTCTATCAGCTTTGCTCACAGAGACTGCAACTATGGCTCTTTCTTCTTTGTGAAATAGCTCAATTTAATTTGCGGTGGATGCGGAGTGTCAGCAAGTCTTGGCCTATAAAACATGATTTGCCCTGTATTTACCTATATAAATTGTTAGAACAACATCGACTTTCTTCTTCCACAAAGGCCAGATTTCTCCTTTGTCTGACACCAAATGATTCCACTGCACTATTATTACTTAAGCCTATCAGAGTATAGGTGGCGAAGAAAAATAAAAAGCCATGCATCCTTTTTTCTGCCAATTCATAACTATGCACTAATTTGTGTTGGTTTATCACATAAAATTCACCTACATAAAATTGAAGTTTAATGTGAAAAAGTTAAGAGGTATAAATTATTATATTTATTTTATTTGTTTTGCAAAGCAGCATATATATATATATATATATATATATATATATATATATATATATATATATATATATATATATATATATATATATATATTACCTTTATTCTCCTTTGCGAGGTTGTCTGCCACCTCCCAGTATTCATAGCTGTACAGGACACTGTTGGTGATGTTCAGGTGGTTTGCTGCCATCTGGTGGATGCGCTGGGGTATGCTTATGAGCGACGCAGAGCTGCTGCCCCCATTTGAACCCCGTCTGTGGTGTTTTGCAGTGGGTGACAGTGAGGACGGGAGTCCTGCTGTAGGCCTGGGAGTGAAAAGACATGCGCAGCAGAGCGATGCCAATCAGTATAATTTCAAAGGCCAAAACAGAGGAAGCCAAGACGATTAAACGTGGAAGCCTAGTTATTATCCACTCACTTCCCAGAGTCCATCCAGCCCGGTGGTGTTGTAGGCACTTTGGGAGAACTCTATAATAAGACCAAAACAAAATGTATGCAGCCACACGCACCAACATTTTACTATTCCACCAAGCAGTGACGTTTGTGTCATTAGATATACCTTGAAATAGTCGAGCAGCACTTTGGAGTACTTTAGTGCATGATCTTTTTTTAAGCGAAACATCTGCCAGTAAAGGAGGGCAAGGCATCTGAAACTGTAAACACAGACAGACCGCAAAACAATTCTCAAAATGCTCATCCTTTGTCGCAGTGACAGATGTGGCGTAAACAGAGAGGATGACAAACGCACCACAGCACTGCCAGCTGTTTTTCTTCCTGTCTCGCTCCAGGGCCAGAGTGACCCTTGAGCCTCATTGCGTACCTTAAAACACAGAGGGAACAGTTAAGTTTTTTACCTTGAAATCACATTTGTTTTGGCAACGTTCAGTAGATGTAATTTACCGGATCAGCTCCACTGTCTCAGAATACATGGTGAAAGGAGACTTTGCCTCGAGTGGCCCCTCCTCCATCGCCTTCCCACATTCCATGAAGGACAGAGCCGCATCGACGTAGTTAACAGCTTTTCCTAGCTTGTCCACCTGAAAAAGGCAAGTAACAAAAGCAAATGAAGAAAACAACAACCAGCCGTGTTCAAGAAGCATTCATTTGTCCTGTTCAGAACATAAATTGTGAAAGCGTCTACTGAAAACTGTAGCAAATTCAAGGTTATTTCTGTATTTGCATGTTTTGTTTAAAATAAGACAGATGATCAGGATATGATTTTAATGGATCTACACTTAAATAATCCAAAGGTAGATGTTTAACCCTCTAACAATAAAAGTGATGTTTCAAATAAAAGTTTGAAATGCCACAGTGATTGTTATGGTGACTCTTTTTGTTACTGTAATTTGCAAGCATTGCTGCTTTGAATGCCTGATTGAAGCAACCGCTAAACTCTTGCATACTTTTCTAGTAAAAAAAAAAGAAAAGAAAAAGAAAACTTTTTTAGTATTTATTCAAATTTATTGCATAATATCAGAGTAAAAAATTTGGTATTGCATCAAATTTTAAAAACTCACCATTGCATCAGCACGGTGCTTCATCCGTTTAGCTTCATGTAAGTAGTATTCAGCATGGTGTGAACTATGAGAAAATCGAGCATACATGGTTAAAACCTGGTGGTGTTTTGTCACCAGTAAGTTGAACTATCTCAGTTTTATAAGTAAACTGAAAGCAGTGCAGAGGCTGATTTGAAGACTCACATTTCTTGGCTTGGTACGGTCCCTCTGTGACCAGCTGGTCCCCAGGTGGACTCGGGTGGTGGCTGATGCTGCCTTGATACTTTTACACACTCCACCTCAGTCTTGGGCTGCACAGAACATGGCTAAATGAGACCAAATGTTGCAAGGAGAAGAGTTGTCTACACAAAAGTTTATGTGCCAAGATGTCACCTTTACATCCGCATCTCTGCTCTTGTCTTTGCTCTTCTGTGCCCGGGACTGCTGCTGTTCGGTAGTTGTCTTTGTTTTGGAGGTGGGCCTGGTGGGTTCAGGGCTCTGGGGCAGTGGAGACAAGGGAGACAAGGGAGACACTGGCCTCTTGTTGTCCAAGAACTCCTCCAGGTATCTTCAAGGAAACATATCCACAGATTCCTTTGAAACCCAAAATTATACATGGCAAAAAAAAAAAAAAGCAGTAGAAAACTTATTCAAGCTGCAACTACTGGCAGATAAGTTTGATATTTGCATTTGGCCTGTTTACTTCTTCCATTTCTAATATCACTTGGGGCAACTTCCCAGATGGCCAATACCAAAAACCATCCCTGCCTCTACTACCCTTAACACACAGTATAAAGTGCTATTCCACATATTCGAACCCACCTGGGATGTTGAGAAAACTCAGTTTTCTCTCATCTGACTAAGGAATCTGGTTCCAGTTAAAGCAGAGTTCAATGGACTCCCCACATTTATGGTTGTGATGGACGGAAATGACTCTCTCCTGCCATGCCTCCAATAACCAGTTGACATGTAGGTAGTTCAACGGCATGCAACGTAAACTAGAAGTGCCTAGAAGTGCTTTCATGACTTAAGGTGTTATTACCCATTGTGCACTGTCTCAGTAATGATGTTCTCAGCTGGTAATGATGAAGGTTCTTCCTGCCCTGGTGCCTCGCTTGGATAAAGAAGACTCCTCTTGGTTTCTCTTTGCGCTACGCCATTCTCTAGCTGGTGACAAAACAACAAAGTACAAGTAGACAGAAAATATTTCCATGTCATATTAATGTGTAGAAAATACTCTTGGTTTATTGTCTCAAGATAAAAGTGAAACATTTGTTTTCTACCTTGCGTTTCCTTTTGCCATCTGTAATGGAGGTCTCAGGGTCATAAACCTGTTTCATAGCCTCCTTAGATTTTTCCTTCATCAATGAAGATGATTTGGAAGGGGATAGTTTTTTACCAGTGGAATCTGTAGGACTGTCCGGGACTCTCTTGAGAAGACAGAGGTCTATCTGCACCACCAGATTCCTTAGCCCCCGTTGGGCGGTGGAAGGAGTTTTTTCCCCTCGTCCAAACGGGACTAGTGTATAGAGCCTTTGCTTAGCCTCACTTTGCTGCCTCTCACGTGGATTATCTGAGCTGGGTCGTCTGGGGTGTACTGCCTTAGGCCTGGTAGTGTCAGGTCTGGTTGGAGCTTGGTTCCCTGTCTTGGTGACTCTCCTGTGAGAAGTGGACTCAGCTGAAACCTTGGTGACAGAGCCAAGACATTCAGATTCAGAGTCTGAGTTGGAGGAGGTTGTGGAAGATGATGATGATGAGGAGGAGGAGGAGTTGAAGGATGGCCTCTGGGGAGGTGGGGAGTGTGTGGATAATAGGGGTGATTGGTCTCTGATTACTTCTCTCTTCTCCTCACATCTTCGTCCCTTTTTTGGCCTGCGTTGACAGTCTAAACTCTCTTGAAGGCGATGTTGTTTGTCGTTAGAAGGCACTTGTCTGACCGCTTTCCATTCTTCCTTTGCCTGCTCCCCCTTCCTCCTATTTTCTCCTCTTCCTGTGTTCTTTCTCCCACTTTGCTGTTCTGTTGCTCTTTCCTCCTCTTCCTCCTCTTCTTCTGGCGAACTTTGGATCCAGGGACGTCTTAGTAGCTGCTCCTCCGCCAGCCTTCTGTCGTCCTTTCGTTCTAGTTTCCCTAGTTGTTTTTCATGATGATGTCTATCCTCCTTGCTTTCATGTATTCTCCTCTCTGCTTGGGTCGGATGAGGTTTCCTCTGAACTACTTCCTGTTCCTTAGACTGAGGTTTCCTTTGTGAGGTTTTGGCATGGTTTGGATGTGTGGGGTTTGAGTTTGTAGCCTCCCACAGCTTTGTCCAGTGTATAAGGTTAGAGAAGGGTCCAGAGGTCGACCCAGTAACAGAATTTCTAGTAGCTTTACTGGCAGATGTGGAATGAGTACTGGGAGCTGTGTTGGTTTCACAGCCAGTAGGCACTAAATGCTTTGTTCTTTTGGGGCTTTGCTGTGAAGGTTGTTGAAATGGTGGCCGTGGCTTGGGTTTGGATTGGTTGCCTTGGATTTGATCAAAATGTGTTGGATTTTTAGTTTTGGGGGCGTTGGAAAGCTGATTAGTTCTTGGATATGAAGTAGGCTTGTGTGTAGATTTTTGATTGGGATTCAGTTGGGAATTTAAGCCTCCAAAATCTTTCAACTTGCTTTGGCTTTGGACTTGGTCTTGTGTGTGATGATTCTTAGGTTTGAGCTGATAAGATGGTTGAAGATGAATGTTACTCGTGGGCTTACTCTTTAAACTGGTGCCAGGCAATGGTGCAATCCATGGTCTTATTTTAGTCCTGTGGGGGGTAGATGTTAGAATAGAATGCGACTGGTTCTGGTTCTGACCCCCATGGTAGTGAAAACCCCGTGATGGAGTGGGTAAGGTGGGACTAGGACTTCTTGGGGGATGTTTCGGTATAGGGCTTGGGCTTCGACTGGTCCTCGGGGTTCCACAAGGACTGGGGCAAACACTTAGAACTGGACTTGGAGGTGGGCTATGTCGTGGACTAGGGGTAGGACTTGGACAGGTGCTGGGGAACGGGCTGGGACTTGGGCAGTAGCTGTAACCGGGGCTGGGAACTGGGCTGTTATCGTTACTGTAACTGAACTGTGGACTTGGAATGGGGGTTTGGCTTGGGCTATACTCCTGATTGATGTCCCATGACCTGGCTGGTGACGGGGCTCTCTGACTTAGGGGAGAGGCCTCAGGTTCTGCAATAGCCTGAGACAAATCTTGATCAGTCCTGGCAGATTTTTTCTTTGATCTTTTCAGCCATTTGTCTAACTGCCACTGGGTAGTGGAACGATGGTCAATCTTAAGAAAACAACAAAAAAAGAGAGAGACAAAAGGACACATGATTATTTTATATAAATCTTTGATAGCCATGAGGTTGATGCACAAAGTAATGTTGAATCAAGAACCAAAGGCCCTGTTTTGGACATTTCTTGCTAAAAGGAAACACATCCAAAAACTCAGACCAAATCCATACGAACCCAGATATTTTGCAAGACATAGATGTTCAACAACCTTTGCAGATCAAAGATAAGTTTTTGGTGACCAAAGCTGATATTTAAATGATATTTAACACTAACAAAACAAAAAAGATATTTTCAAAGTAGATATTTAAAAATATCCATTAGTGGTGATTTGCACTGGGTATCTGGACAACAACAAAGAGCCATATTTTACACATGGCCCTTCTGACTTTCTGTGCTTGAAACCACAATAGCAGTGAACCTGTTTTTAGGGTTTTATCAGATTCACTTTGTCTTCTTATGCTTATGCATAGGGAATAATAAGAGGAAAAGGTAATAGTTGGCGCCAACAGTACACTGCTGTTTTGGTGATATCTTTAGCCTAGCTTTGTTTAGCAAAGCTCGGAATCTTCTTTATAATTTTGATTTAGTTAATGTTGACTTTACTGCCATCTGCTGATAGAGTAGATGTATTACCTCTGTTTGATTTTAAAAACGGTTTGCTACACAAAATCGACTTTTTCGAGCTGCATTTCATGCCATAATGTTATTCCCTCATCAAAAACATACCCGGAGTGTTGCTTGCATCAATATGGGCATGTTTGAGAAATTCTTGAATCTCCCATGGCAGTCATTCAGGGGTGCCTACTGCTTATATGCTTGTTCATACAATGCGCCGCCTATTTGCACAAAACTCCATCCTTCATCTGAAGTTCCCAGTTGAGCTCCTGCCCCACAAAGCACCCCTCTCCCACCCAGCTCCTTCGGACCAGCGGCAGCAGCAATCCACCATGTGGAACTGCGTGTCTGATGAGCTTATCATTACAAACTACTTGTCAGTCCAACACTCCTAACAAAAGTTGTAAGCGGCATCACTGAGAAGCATTGTTGTGATGACGTCCAGAAGGGGGAGTGTCAGACAGGTTAGGAGATTCTTAAAGACACAGAAGCCAATTTCAAGGCATCAGATACAACCATGATGTGAATGAAGTCAAATTTATTTTAACTTATTTTATATAAAGCATTTTCACAATAACTAAATTTAACATTTTTATTTGACTATGATGTTAGTCAAATAAAATTTTCTAAAATTAGATTTTAGAAAATTATTTATTTATTTACAAAATTGGAGGAAAAATATCTGTTCAAAAACGCATCCATAGTACCGTAGCTGCATCTTCAACGGCTTGCAGAACCACATTTAGCAACAACATGTTCCTATATTTTCTTTTGATGTGTATTACATAGACACTTAATAAATTTCCTTGACAAATTAACACATTCTGTATGTGGAAAAACCCCCAAAACATTTAAGGTAAAATCAAAGCTTAACAGATTTCAAATTACATTTTAGTGCCACACACAGGTGTGTAAATGTGTGTTTAAATTCTTTGATTTCTTTGTGCACTTCTGTGACATTTATGAAATTAAACTGAAGTAATATTCGTAATAAACCAAGGCGACTGTCGCACAACTTTGAAAAAGTTGATAAAAAATATCTCAAGAAAAAAAATATAGCAAATAGCAATTCAATCTTTTCTGGAATTAAAGAGAAACTTCTTGAACTATAATTAACAAATCCCAAGTATGTTTGCCTAAAAAAACATAACACAGAAAATGTACTTCTTATCAGTAGCCTGTGTATTACGTGCATTCACAGATGCAGTGCATTCACTCTGTGCTTACAGAATAGCTACACTCCTGTTTAGTCATGTCAGTAAATTCCTTAATCTTACGTTTAAAACTGTTTTGAAAAGCATAAAACCTCTGGGGAAAACAAAAGTTTTTACTCTAATTAAAGAAACCAAAGGGTACTCACAGCCTGAGAGCAAGCTTCTTTTTCTTTTACGCCTTCACTTTTTCGGTCTGACCAGAAGAGCTAAATTAAACCTCGACTCCTTAAGTCAAACAGTGACCCCCACACCCTCCACCTCTGCCTCCACCTCCTCCCCTCATACCTCGCTCTCTTTTCAGAGAAGACACTGCATCTCTTGTACCGTCTCGACTGCCCTCCCTCCCCTTTTTTTTTTTTTCTTGCTACCTGAAACTCTGGGTTTGCTGCTTCCATAACTGCTGCCCCCATTTTTTTTTTCTGAAGGAGACACTCAAACACTCCATCTAAATGAAAACCACATGGTGCACCCCCCCACACCCCACCTCACCCCAACAAACACCCTCCCTCACACTCTGTAGGGGCCCAGAGTAGCATGTTCAGTAATACAGTCTGCAATGTCACACAGGGCCCTCCATTCATAACAGAGAAGCAGGTTTGCCCCTTCACTGCATACATAGCACACATGTCAACCACCACAATGCCCTGCACCTCCAAACGCTCTGCACATCATCTCTTAGCTCCATAAAACTTATCTGCAATACATTCTCCTATGCACTTTGTTTAACACATGTCAGCATAAACTCGGTCCTTGATGACATTCACCCACTATGGCTTTCCTCTAAGACTCACCGTTGGGGCTAATTTCCAAAGTTGCCCCACATCACCCCCCACCCCCCGTCCCAGTTACAGGCATTCCTCATTGCTCTGTCCCTCCCCACACCTGCTGTGGACCGCATCGAGTCCCCACCCCCCCCCAACCCCTCACACCCCATCTGTGGAGACTTCATCTTAAGGCACATAAACTCAGGAGGAGATCTACCGTACACAAACTGTTAAATAAATGAACTGAATCACATCGGGTGGCAGCTGTATTTCTCACCTCCTTGTTGTTGCACAGTGGCTGCGCGCTCGCAGGCGACGGAGGATCCGGGTGAAGTTCTGGACTCGGGCTGCGGGATCGAAGGCTGCTGCTGCCCGACTCTGCAGAGGAGTCTGAGTCCGAGGAGTCTGAGCTGGAATGTCTCACCCTCCTGCCATGCGTGTGCGCTCGCTGCGCCGACAGGCTGTCAGTCAAACCGGGTACAAACATCAGAGACGGCTCAAAACGGACGAGCCGAGCCAAGTGGAGCGGCGTTACACACTCAGTAAAACCGATTCCTACAGCCAAAATACCAATAGAGATCATTGAAAGAGAAATTAGTGGGAGTACCTGTTTCTGTCCCAGGAAGCTGACTCATGAATGGCCTTTGGGGGACATAAAAACAGAAATTGATCATCCACTGCAGCAGTAGCAAAAAAAAAAAAAAAAAAAAACTAGCAGAAAAATGGCAACCATCAGGGTTAAAAACATTTATTTAGATGTGATTGAAGACTGAAAAGGCTGAGATTGACCTACCCTCTGAGTGTCATCTTCATCACTACTTATCTTCAGGTCATCAGCAAGCATTCTGCGAATGTACATTCAGAAATCTGAGCTGTTTGGCTTTTAAAGCTCCATAAAATACTGCAGTGAACTCATGTAAGGAGATTTTCCTGTTAAAAAAATAAAATAATAACAATAATAACATTAATAATAATAATAATTATATTATTATTATTATTAAAAAAAAGCTAAAGGGACATAAACTGGGATGAATTTACTTGTATAAAAAAGCCTAACTCATGTTGCCCTCAACCCTTATTGTCACTCCTTGTGACAATTTAACCTTTTCGGTGTTTATTTGGCCGTATTATTTGCGTCATTATCCTGTTGAAATACCAACTGATGACTAATTTATAGTTTTCTGGCAGAAATCATCACTTTTCTTAACAAATTCCCTGTCAATTTAAAGAGTCTGAGGTGCCTTGCACTCTAACAAGATTTAATAATGTTCCCAGAACCAAACGGATTCACAGCTTCACAGATTATCCCAAAACAGAGGGTGAGCTGCTTCTTCATATGGCGGTCATGTGTTTCACGACACCAAGGTCACTTTGTTGATCTCTTCTGAAATCAAATATTTCCATTATTATTTAAACTGGTCGACATCTTCAGTAACAGGGTTCCTACACATTTTTCAGAAACAAATTCCAGAAACAAATTTCAGGGGTTCTGATATTGTAAAATGAATTTACAATCATTTTAGAATGCAAAATACAATGACTTTATGACTGATATCTCAGCAATTGGCAGGTTTAAGTAAGAAAGGAAGAAAAGAAGAAAAAGACAAAAGAAAATAAAAAGAAAAATGTATTTTTTTGTCTCAAAATACAAATATTTTATCATGGTTTTTTTTTTTCAAAGTAATCCCTAAGTACAAAAAGTTAAACATAAGCTCCATACTTTTTCAAAGTGCATAGAAAATAACTCTCAAACTTCAACTACAAACAATAGATCTGTTTAACACCAGCAGGCAATGGCATGCCAGTAAATGTGAAAGTTGATGCCTACTGCAAGATTTTAGCTAATATTTTTCAAATTGTGGTTTTATAATTCATTACAGACTAAGCAGAGCATCTTATAATGATCTCCTGAACATAAATAAGGCTTAAATAAGCAAATAATGTCAACGTCTGACAGCTCGGGGAGGGGAAAAAAAAATCTGTTTCATAACAAAGCTTGTAAAATAATGTGAGGCATGCAGTTGGCTCCCACCCCCTGAACATGTGTTTCAGATTAAAAGCAGGATGTAAAAAGTTAACAAACAGGAGCACATCGGTCTTCACTGACAACTTTCAGGAATGTAAAGTGACCCTTGACCCAAACTGCTGCCCGAAACACGGTTTGCCTGCTTAACGTAATGTATCCAATTTCACGTGTGTTCCTTCCCTCTTGATCAGTTTGCCCTGTAGCTGTTCGGATGATAAAGATCGTAAATTCGTTTTAAAGAGGTTACACGGGCAAACAAATCAAACGAGTGGCCGTTCCTGCATGTGCCACGGCAGCGGGTTTACGGGAGGTGACCCGAGCCGGATCGCGTTTCTTCAAGCCCGACTTACGATTTGTGAGGTGCCACGTAAGGATGACGAGCCATTCGCTGCTGAGCGTCCCCACGGCCTGACAACAGAGGGAGAAAGCATTAACAGAGAATCACACAAAGACGCAAATTTGTCAGTTGGTAAATTCATACTTTGCCTTTGTTGGGCGGCTGGATGCCTTGCATCCTGGGGGGAAAAACAGGAAAAATAAAAATATAATATTCATCTCTAAAAAAAAAAAAAAGATCTTTATTAATACAATAGAGCCTCTGCTTATCTGCAGATATATTCTGTGAAAACATCACAGAACACCCTCGAGGTAAAGTAAACATGAGATGCGGGATTGTGGGATTTGAATTTTGTTTTTCGAACTGGAAGATTTGCTCATTTGTTAACACAGTGTTACTAAATATGGAGGACTCAAGTAAATTGTTTATTTCACATCTGCAGTTAGGTGGCCGCTTCCCTGCACTCCAAATGTGTGTGCTGTTTGGTCCCTCGAAGAGTCAAAACGGCTTGAAGCTGAAGTCAGAGGCTTAGATGGAGTGATCATGATCACGGTCAGGTCAATGGTGGACATTTAACCACCCATGTTATCAGAAATAGAAGACCTGATTTGAACTGGTTAGTCTCTTGAGCATTGCCCAGAAGTTTGATGTTAGTCTGTTTTTTTAAAAAAAAAAAAAAAAAAAGTTTAAATGTTTGCTTGAGATCATCGCCTCTCTAAGTCCAAACATCTGACAGAAAGTGTCACCCCTAAGTGGAAGGAAATTGGTCAGTGTTCAAATAAATCCCGTGAACCAGCAAGTCTAAAGCCTTTCGTAAACAGGAAGCTGATAAAGACCCAAACAGATCCAAGATGTAATAATTTCACCAAGTTCCCTCTAAAGCTCATTAAAAACAATGAGCTTAAAAGTTTTTCACCCCCCGCCCCCCCCAAAAAAAAAAAAAAAAGAATATATATATATATATATATATATATATAGATATATATATATATATATATATATTTCAACAAACCAAACCTCATAAAACCACATGTAGTTCCCTTTTAATTAGACAAACAGAAAAACACACACACACATATACACACACCTTAGGGTTGTAGAGGATTCGCTGGGCCTGCTCCCCCCCCAAGGCTTGCTGGGAAGGCCAGGACTGAGTCATGTCCTGCGCAACGAAAATAGGAGTGAGGTTAAAGGTGACTGGGGAATCATAACAAAGGAAAGCACACTGAACTTAGGGACAACTTTCTCCTCCCTTTCACAAGCACACGCAGCAGAGATCGACATCTGACTCTCATTCATGGCCCTGCTCTCCGTCCCGCCCCCCATGACTCTTGACGGAGGCAAGTGTTCACTTTAGGGCCGAGTTCAGGTTGAAAGATGTGAATTACATGCTTGAAGTGGTTGTGATCAGTGACTGTGCGAAAAAAAAAAAGGAAACCCCTCATGCTGCGAGCACCTGCTCATGTAGCTCAGTTTCTGGAAACATAAGCTAGTCACAAACCGATGGGTGAAAGCTGTTTCTTATAAGCATGAAAGAAGGAAAAATCTGTTTATACTTATCAAGAAGAATGGAGGTATCGCAGGACAATAGCATAAGTGGACTTTTAAAAGCATTTCACTCCCAAACCTGCGAGCCACCATGCAAAAATTATGCAAAGCACTTCAGTTAGAAATTATCGGCTTCCAGCGCAACATTTAGACATTTGAGTCTCTTGCAGGTCGCTTCCAGCTGCAGACAGTTTGACAAAAAAATAAAGGAAGAGAATTCACTCTGCAGATTTGAACTATTTTGGAGAGTGAGAGGGGAAACTCACTCTAAAAAATCATCCCCCCCACTGCAGCGGTGCATTGAGACAGGAAACACAGCTGGTATCTGCGCACGGTATTTTTTGTGAAGAGGTGTATCAACCGTTATAACCACATAAAAGTGGTTTATTTGTGACAGAGCTCACTCACAAAACAAGGAAAACAATGCTTATTGGTTGAGGCATTTTGAATGCAAACATATGACTTCAATCAGAAGAATTACTTGTATTTAATCGCAGCACACACTTACATAAATTTATATATCTATATATAACTATATATATATATATATATATATAGTGGAATTTGCTACCACACAAAACATCAGCGACTAATTTTGAGCTACTCACTCATTTTTATTTTATTTTATTTTATTTTAAACCTTTTAGTTATTTTTCTTTGATTTTGGGGGACTTTTGGGGTTTTTGGTTTGTTTTATTTGGGAAGTTTTCACTCTGCTTTCCATGTTCAGTTCATTCATTAGTTTTAAGATTCCTTCTGCTTTTGTTTCTGTAGTTTATAAGCATTTTTTGTGTTTTTATGACGTACAGCGCCTTGAACTGCCTTGTTGCTGAAATATGCTATACAAATAAACTTGACTGATCCATTGATTGATTTATTTTCTGCTCTACACTGAAGTTTTTACAATTACTCACTGTAGATACTAATGATTTATTTTGAAAACCTCTGTTGCTTCATCTCTTTGTCACCTTTTTGGTACGGATCTCAATTATTTCTTATTTGATGGTTGTTTTGTAAACTTCTCTGGTCTCTGTTTCCTTGTTTGCCTAGTTTACTGTATATCAGATCTGTCTCTTACAGCAAGGGACTGTGAGGACCATGTTGCTATTTATCAATGACATATTCCTAGCTCAACAATCACCTCTCCAGCCTAAATCTCTCCTCAGGTAGTATGCCTTTGTCAGAGTCTCGCGTTGTGACTCCGGCCTGTCCTCTTGTGGTTCTACTGCATTTTTTATATATGCTTTTTTTATGACTCAGGTTTTTAAATTTTCACCAATTACTTTGTAAAGAGGTGTACTTTCACCTGCTTGGCTCCTCTTTGCATTTGGGTTTTTCACTTCACCATTTTATTGCATGTTTTCCTATGAAACAATCTGTTCAATTAAATTAGAAGGGCATACAAATGGGCTCAGTTTGGGGATTTTTCCCAAGCAATCAAAACATTTCTTCAACTCCCAAGGGGAGTTTGACGTGAGGGCATTTGAGGCCTGAAATATCCTCAGTATTTGGTGAACCTGGCCAATTTCCCAATTTCTCCCCCCTCTCCGCTCATAACAAAGCACCCCTGAGGGGGGAGTGTTTCCTCTCTGTGCTCATCCTTTTCACTTCATTATCTCCCCTTCCTCAGTCACCAAGGACACAGTGCCAACCCTTGCCTCTTTCCTCCTCCAACAACAACAAGGTATCCCAGGTGAAACATCATGTGGTGCCATCTTCCTGCTCCTTTCCCGCCCCATTCCCTCCACTACGGTGGTATCTTTTCCATTTATTCTCTCAAGTTCATTCAAGCAGAGGGAGAGAGAAACGTACAGGTGCACCCCGATAAATCGCAGCTAATGTTATATGTGTTTATCACACTCGAGGCAATGTTTCTAAAGTATGCAAAAACATTTTTACTAGGGCTAGTGAAAACATAAAATTCAGTTTGTCATTTGAAAATTATATAAAACCCAGAAATTCTGCAAGTTTTATGGCCTGTAAAATCAAGGGAGAGACTGCTGGCTTGAGTGTTGTCCTTCAGAGAGTTGCTGAAACCTGCCACATTGATCCATGCCAACGGAGAGTTGGGGAAGATTCAGAAATCACGGACTGAAGCTGGAGTCAGGGTTTTACGAGCCACAACAGAAAGACATACCCAAGATATGGGCTACAAATGTCGCACTCCTGGAGTTAAGCCACTCTTGAACTAAAAACGAGGGATGCAGTCTGCCTGGGTCACAAGGAAAAAGAACAGGACTGTTGCCTAGTGGTCCTTTGTCACTTTTTTTCAGGTGAAAATAAATCTAGCGTTTAATTTATGACTCCAGGTTCAGGAGTGGAACAGCCCAGAATCAATTGGACAAACTGTAAATTGACAAAGTCTTGAATGATATTCTAGTTTATCGTGATGTACGTCTATTTGTGTAAAGAAACCTATAGCAGCTTTAATATAAGTTTAAAAGAAATGAATGAGACTCATTTAACTGATCCTCTACAGAAAATAGTCATTTTTTATTTTATTGAACTGAATTTTGAATTGAAATTAATTTATTGTTGTTTGTCACTATGCATACGTACAATGAGATTAAAGGTCACAACACGTCGGTAAAACGAATGAGTAGAAACTTTAGATTCTCATATCTCAGCTAAAGGAAAATTCAGTAGATTAACTGATGCATAAAATCACGCTAAGTCGCTGCTTGGGTTTCCTCCTCTGAGCAGCTGGATCGTCCGTTGAGTCAATTTTTTCAAATGACTGAACGTTTTGCGACATTAAAAAATGAATGCAAGTGAGGGACCTCGGAAAGCGCAAAATGAACTTCAAATACGACCTGATTCATTTAGAGACAAAACTGCTGTCATTATAAAACAAATTGTTCATATTGTATGTTAATTATCTGCTCCTTACCTTGAGAATATCTTTGGCACAGCACTTGTGTTGGCTTCTTTTTCCCTGCACAAATCAAAGAATGGAGAACTTTTTTTTTTTTTTAAAGGAGCAGCGTACCTTAAAAACAAAAAAAGTTAAAGACAGGCACTGACAGTGATAGGTAGCCTTGTGAACCACAGAGCAACTTTGGATGCAAATTTCAAATGCAGAACACATTAACGCGTGACATGCTGATCAACAAACAGAGAGTATATCAGAGACAATAGATAGAAAAGCTGATCAGTTACTATCAGTCGTTGCTCACCATCTGATCTTGAAAACGCTATCACCCAGCCAGTCATAAAAACCCTTTACCTTCGCGCCTTTTTTTATCTGCTGCGTTCAAAACCCACTGTAACACTTTACTGTAACTCTAACAGCCTCATGCACACACACCTACTCACATACACACACAGTAACTGTGAGTCTCTCTGAACCTCGTTGATGACTCATATCTTAGTAATCACAGCTGCAGCATGATCAGCCGGATACCGACACTG
Organism: Poecilia latipinna; assembly: GCF_001443285.1. Lineage (NCBI taxonomy): Eukaryota > Metazoa > Chordata > Actinopteri > Cyprinodontiformes > Poeciliidae > Poecilia > Poecilia latipinna. The sequence continues at coordinate 500,941 of NW_015112923.1, forward strand.
AGCAAAGCAACTTTCGGTTTCAACGTCACATGGTAAAATCCCTTTCTGAGCAACTGCACTCACAGGTGAGGGTCAGAGAAAAACGCAAGAGCCGTACAGTACAAACATGCTACTGTACAATCACTGCCAATCTGTGTTACTCCAGCGGGTTTCCGCTAATCAACAAATAGTGCTTTCCCCTTTTTCTTGTTGAAATTTTGGGTCTCTTTATTTTGACACGACCGTCATCTAGAGTATCATAAAGCTGGCGTAAAGCTCTTTGAAGTCTTTGAACTTGAAACAGCCTGGTGCAAATAGCCATTTAATATTTACCATCTACTGTCATACATGCAGCAGGCGGCTGAGTTATTGACTGCTCAATATTGTTCACAACTATCGAGCATTGTCATATTCTGTCACATTTCTATGTTTTCATGCGACCAACACAAAGTGGAACGTTGCATTCATCTATAGTCATTCTCGTTTACTGTGTCCCGCGCAACCGTTTGCTTCCAGAAGTCACCTAGTTAGTAAATGGAGTCCACCTGTCTGTGGTTTAATGTCAGCATAAATCAGGCTGTTTAGTGAAGACAGTGAAGGCTTGTTAGAGAAGATTAGTGGACAAACAGCACCACCAGGACCAAAAAAAACCCCACATAAATCCAAAGACACATAAATCCACATCTCAAACGTGAGAATGTGTCACTTTTCCAACAATTAGTTGGGTGCTCTATAAATCTGGGCCACAAGGTAAGCCAGTAGCAATTAGCAGAAAAAGTGTGGAAGAAAGTGCTACGAATGTATAAGATAAAAATGTAGCCTTATGGCTTCTGTAAAGATTCTGCATGGAGAAAAATTAATATTACTACAATAGGACCGCCCCAGTGGTGAAACATGGCGGTGGTCACATCATGCTGTGGGAATGCATTTCTTGGTGTTCCTGTAAAGCGCCAACACCGGGAGGCTGAAAACAAATGGTGCCGTAGTTTCAACATTTTAGTTAGTAAAGAATGGAAAGCTGATATATAATTTTCCCTTAGACTACGGTTCTGCTCTGTGTTGCTCTCTCATCTTAACTTCCAATAAAATACACAGTGGCTAAGCTTTAAGAGTTATGGAAGCTTGTTGCAATTTACTTTATGTGTGTCATCTAAGTCCAACTATCAAAATTTTGGAGCATTTTTCGGGCCTTAGGCACTAATTATAACACATAATTACAGACAGTCCAGAGTTCAGCTTCCTGTGCACATTAAATAAAATGTTGTCCCTCTTCACATTTCTTTTAGTTTTAGCCTCATTACCACACGAAACATTCACTGGCACAAGTGCTGCAGGCTACAACTCTGGTGCAATACCCAAGTGCGTTAACCTCCGTACCCCAAGGACCCAAACAAACCACAACCCATCATAACACCTGCAACAGTACAGACAATAACCAGCTGTTGCATTCTTAAAGTATTCCCAATTACTAAAGTTGTGCTTATTAATCGCAGGATCACAATCTCAGATTTAAAGTAATACATCTAGTAAAGCAGAAAATGTTAAACCTTGTAAGCTAATCGCGTATTTTAGGTGAAAAAGTTTGTTTACTGATTCATCTTTCCTGCATCTCTTCACTAAACGTAAACGTGCTCAAATTTCAAGGATTCGGACGCAGAAAATGAAGCTGGTTCCGCCCATGTGAAGTCCAACCACTGAAGCATACTCCACATTTAAGAAGTTCACACAGACCGCATTTGATGTAACTTGTCTCTAAGCCTCATTCCGCGCTCTCACCTGAGAATATGCGTATCGGAGCAAAAGGCAGACAACGGAAAGCTTCCCTTTGCCACCGAGGACAGTAGGCATGGTTCCTGGATGTTCAGTGTCCTCCTCCGGTGTCCATATCAGTGAGGACGCGCGTCAGTGACCTGACTTCGCACGCCGGGCTTCTCTCTCTCTGTCTCTCTCTCTTTCTGTCTCTCTCTCCGTGTCCGTGGGCGCTCCTTCCCCTCCATGTGACGGACGGACACAGACGGGGGATGTAGGCGGGTCGGGAACGTCACAGATGACGGGGCATTACGCGAGGGAATCACGACTCGCTGGCTGTTGTCATCGCCGGTGCTTAATTGTCAGTGGACGGTGAGGATATCACGGCAGGCATACCGATGATGATATAAAGATGATTTATTAGACGTACGGTTTCACCTTTGAGGTATACTGAGATGATGTCTTTTAGGGTTATGAGGGTATAGAAAGCTGTAAAAACAAACAAACAAACAAACAAACAAACAAACAAACAAACAAACAAACAAACAAACAAAATAAACATTCCCCAAGTTGAGATTTACTGATTAGCCTTATGCCAGTGACAAACTATAAAAAACTGTCTATTATGTTTCTGTCCTGATACATATTTTTTTTTACATTTCAAAGCAAGGTAATCTGATCAGCGTCGTGCAAAATCAAGCCTTTCCCCATTTCGTCACAACGTATTGGGATTTTATGTGATATGACCAACATAAAGTAGCAAACTTGTTCATGCTGTGTGAGATGTTCAGAGCTTTGGATGATGTTTCAGGCCCTAACCTCGATTTGAACGTCTCCATAACTTTCTCCCCGACCTGCCTGCTGTGTTCCTTTTATCTTTGTGATTCTCTAGTAAACCTCTAGTCCCTTAAAGCTGAATTAATACTGAGATTAAACCGCACACATGCAGGCTTCTCGGAGAAAATGTTTGCATTGAATTTTGTTTAAGGATATCAGGCTAAAGAGGTCTAAATAGAATTGCAAGACAAACTTTTAAGAAAAAAAAAAACACAGACTTTCACAGTAGCGGGTAAAACTTTGTTCTAATTATATGTTTTGATTTTATCAGCTGACTCAGTTTCGCATCTCAGTGCAACAATTGTTCTTTTAATCATGCATTTGCCTACACTGTCACAAGATGCATTTTTAAAAATGTGTTCAAGACTTAAGACGTGGTTTATCTTATCAGAAAATGCAGATGTGATCATCTCTCTTCCAGACATCTTGTCATTGCTTCATGTCTGGCCCATCAGTTACTCTGCTAAATGCAGTCAGGCCTGTGAAGCGGCTCGGAGCTGTGCAGGCTTTAATTTGTCATCTTAAAATGCGAGCTGTCTCCCTGAGTCAGACGTGATGCAAGAGAGAGACGGAGAGAGAGAGAGAGAGAAGCAAAGTTTCATGGTGACTGATACATTAGAGCTTTGATTTACGAATATTGGCTGACACCTTTATATTTCTTACTGATTAAACCTTGAATTTGATTGTGGCTGCAGTTAACAGAGAGTTCAGTCATAGTCAACATCCTCCTCCACACAGTAGCACCCCTGGTTACAGACCCCTGGTTACAGACCCATGGTGACAGAACCTCACAGGCCCGGCAGCATCCCTCGACACCGCCTGCTTCAAACATATAGCCTCAGGAGTCATCGCTCCTACCAACACTCACGTTTCTTTTTGCTCTTTCGTACGCGTATGCTGAAATGTTAAACAGGGAAGAGTGAAGAGAGCTCCGTTGTGTCTGAGTTACGTTTGAACTGTTGTAACTCAGGTTTGGTTTTCTTTGCAGATCCAGGAATGCAGATTTTGGCCTAAATAGACAACAATGGTCCATTTTCTCTAGCAGAGCATCTGTTATCAGGAGCTCATACTCCTAAAACTAGCACAATAGTTTAAATCTATAGGAAACTGTTAGCTGATTAACACCTTACTATAAAAATGTGACCAACGGTATGCATCTCACAAGATGATAAATGCTGATGTAGTTTCGCCTGCGCCACAGGTAGGAATGACTCTCTGCAGGCGTCTGGCTGCCCTCATATCTGTAGAGTGGCTCGGATGAGTTTGTCAACCTGTCAGCAGTCAGTGGACACATGAAGCACGACGAGAGCTCCATCTAGTGGCCATTGTGAGAAAAAACACTTTTCACTTCACAGGCTAGAAACGGATCTTAGGAGGGCAGATGAATCGCTTTCTGACACACAAATCACACAATTGTGAAATAAACTACAGTTTGTATTTTTTTTCTTAAGCCGATGTCCTATTGCAAGAGATTTAATCTGTCCCCATAAAAACACAGTATCAATCAAATTGTATTTGTATGACACCTTTCAGCAGCAAGGCGTTTCAAAGTGCTTCACATCATAAAGACTCAAAAATTCAAAATCACAGAACACACAGTCAACAACATTACATTTTGCCATCATTACACATCAGATTGTTGATTAATGTTTCATGATTATGTTTCAAAAGCAACTCTAAATGTCTGGGTTTTTAGTCTGGATTTAAAGGAACTCAGGGTTTCAGCTGTTTTGCAGTTTTCTGGAAGTTTGTTCAAGATTTGTGGTGCATAGGAGCTGAATGCTGCTACTCCATGTTTGGTTCTGGTTCTGGGGATGCAGAGCAGACCCGAACCAGAAGACCTGAGAGGTCTGGAAGGTTGCTACGACAACAGCAGCTCTTTAATGTATTGCGGTGGGAATTCTGGCTCTTTTTAGAGAACCGGCTCTTTTGGCTCGGATCACTAAAAAGAGTCAGCTCTTTCTGCTCCAAAGCGGCTTTTCAGATTTTTTTTTTTGTTCCTTAATTTCTAATCTAACAGAAAAATGTTGCAAAATGACTGAGAGCTCATCGTTGGAAATGACTGCATTCAACAGTTCTTCTTCTGGGTCAGCGTAAAGTGAAATGTGCATTTTGAGTTTTAAAATACCATGTGAGATTTTTATTTGGCTTTTGATGTTTACATTTACAGATTTACCTGCGAAAAATTGTTGGAAAGGGAGCTTTTAATTCAGAAATCTTCCCATTTTGTCTGAAACTTGTGTTTGTATTGAACCGCAATCAGAAAACATGTTACATGACAGTTTACTGCTCTAATGTAATGGGTTTTAAATGTTTTCTTCTCTGAAAAACAGTAAATCTCTGGCTCTGAAAGGAGAGAAGGGATTATTTAAATCCACCAGGGGGCGTCCTGAACTGTCTTACACTAAAGACTGGAAAGAGAATTAAACCCAACCATAGTTATTGTATAACGTAGAAAATATGTGACATTAGTTACACACAGAAAATGTACATTTTAACACTATTTGTGGCGTATGATGGTATAAAAATAAAAATAAGCTATTTGCATGCTTATATTTTGTATTGTTTAATGGACTGAGAGACTGCTATAATTTTCCCCTCCATGTATGAGAAGCAGTGTGCTGCCATTACATAATTCAGGATAACAGCCGACAGCTGATAGAAAGTTCTTAAGACAACACTGATGTGTTGTCTTATTATACAATTTGATCACTATGTTGTTTTTTGCAACCACTGCACATTATCACTTCAGCTTTTCTGCTATTTTAAGTTGATTTTTTTTTCAAAACACATCAGAGAAAATTGAAAAGTGGAGGAAAATTCTGTTTTTATTTTATAAGTTTACAATTTTTTTTTTAAGTAAAAGGTTCATAGTTAAGTAAGGAGTAAGCACAAAAGGAGAGACTCGACCATGGCCTCTCAGCGGCGGTTTGTTTGGTTGCTGGCGTCCCTTATACATCTGAGGAGATACAGTGGCGTCTGGAGCTAGCAGTTGATCAATTATACTACAATCAAGCTGAGGATGGTTAGCAGTTGATCGACTATGGATATGCTACAATCAAGCTGAGAATTCCCTTCAATGAAGTTGAGGATCGCTTCTGTCAAGCTGAGGACTCCCTACAAGGTGCCTGGCGGATCCACCCGACCCATCACAGTTCTTTGGTTAAGTCAAAGAACTGTTCCAATGGCGGAGAACGGTTAGGTGATGGCAGCCTCATGTCAGCCAATGCCCTTTTTCAGGAAGCAACCACAGCAAATCAATGCCAGACCAGGTGTAGCTTCTATGGAGAGAAAATGAAAAGCTTAGTTTCTAACTAAACTTTTTAGTTAGAAAAAGTTTATTTTCTAACTAAACTACTTGTTTAGTTTGAAACACCAGAGCGCCACCTTCTGGCATCTATCCAGATCAGTTCAATTCAGATTAAGGAACTGTTTCTGGCTTCGCTTTTCCCCCCCTCCACCTTATCGTGGTGGAGGGGTTTGAGTGTCCCAGTGATCGTAGGAGCCGTCAGGGGTTTCATGCCTCTATTTGGGTCTGGTCTGCCGGGGCAAACGGGTCCTAGGTGAAGGATCGGACTAAGAGCAGCCTGAAAACGGCCTCACCTGTTCAGTTTGAGTCGCTACGTCACATTGAGCCAATGGATGCTGGAAGAGAGGAGACGCAGCGAGCTTCTCCTGCTGGGCAGATCGGAGAGAAGAAAATGAGGATTTAACTATACCGTCCTGATGAGCAGCTACTTTTAGTCCCAGATGAACTCCATCATCCATTCTGGTTCCCTTCATCCATCCATCCAGGTTCCCTTCATCCATCCATTTCTGGTTCCCTTCATCCATCCATTGATTCTGGTTCCATCCATCCATCCATCCATCCATCCATCCATCCTGGTTCCCTACAAATTTGTGATAATTAGGGCACTGTAGGTAAGTGATTAAACTGCGATAAAGGATAGAATCAAATAAGTGTCCTTCCTACTCCTTTTCAAACAGGAAAGGAGTGGTAAGCCAATTATTTTGTTGGTTATGTATGCATGATTTTTTCTGTCCTACAAATTGCCTGTTTTTAAAGACCTGTTTGAGAATAGTGCTGCTGCTGCTGCTATAATTGTTTGTGTGCAAGAAATGAGCTAAGGTGGAATAATTTGTTTGTAGTGTACATTAGGTGCACAGTGACCTGCGCAATCCGGTGGACACATTGTGGCGACGCTGCATTTTATAACAGACTGCCATACAACGAATTTGCAAAAGAAAAAAGAGCTTGTGGTGATCTGCATTTGTAGATGCTGTTTAATTTAATTTCAGTAAAAACCAGTTTCACCCGTCTGATACTCTTTCATTCTTACAAATACCTCTGTATTTAAAATATTTTTAAAAGGTAGGATATTCTCATAAGAGGATTAGTGCAAACATCTTCTTTTAGCTTTTCATTTTAGACGGATAGGATATTCTGATGAACAAAGTGATATTTTTGTGTTTTTATCGTGTATAGAAATTGTTCCAATGCTTTGCTATGCATAACTCCCAAGCTTCCACTTAAGTCTCGTCACTCAAAGAATGTTATCCCAATGATAATATTTAACACAGCCTGCTGTAGTTTTCGGTTTGTAAGCATCACGGTAGAAGTTTTAGACGCGTAGCACCGACAGATAGACATAGCTATCTATCTGTGCTACAGTAGGAAAATCTGACGAGGTAGCACAAATATTCAGAACAAGGAATTATATTTACTTAAAACAAGCTTTTGTTGAAACGTTACTTGTAAGTAAATTTTGTCTCATTTCAAGTGTAATAAGATATTTGCATTAGAATCGACACCAAAAGTACTTGGTAAGATTTTTTTT